>NW_007028676.1:0-1522 GCF_000164805.1 Carlito syrichta | reverse complement strand
GAGGCAGATGGTTAAGCCCTCAGATGTTCCTTGGAAGCTCAGAAGTCACATCTAGCAACCATATCTCTTGTCCCTTAATCAGAGCTGCTGCCATTTCCTCACTTTACACATTTCTTTTCCAGATAAGGTGATGTTTGAACAAAGGATTTTTTGACTACATATAAATTTGAAAAATCACTGAGATACGTGATTGTCAGAGTTCTGACACTAGTATCCTCAGTTGATTTCATGACATGCAAACTTCCAATCTGAAACACAGCAAATTAACACATATCCTTTCCAGGATCAGACAGTGGATCTTCTGGTCAGATACAGTGGGATATGTAATCATGTCCCTCAGTGTGGAACTGTTAAGTATTTGGTTGATTTTTATGATGAATATAATGTTAAATGGAAAGCTGGGATGACCAACCTGAACAAGGAGAATAATACTTTCAAGTAAAAGTAATTCACCTTTATTCTATTAGTACCAATGAAGATAATTCATTTGAAAGTCTTCTTTGCATCAAAGTATTTAGGCCACAACACAAAGACTGCCTACAGTTTTGTAATGAAGGAGGACAAATACAGTGGTTGCAATAAGTTAGAATAATAATCTTACCATATTATGTCACAAAACTCCCAATAGACGTGTGCAGAAGCACTAATTCAACATCACAGGAACAAACATTGCCACTATTTCTATAGTTTTCTTGCTAACTTCACAAATACATAATATATGCAAAACATACTATTGAGTTTCAGTTTCCATCCATCAAACTCAGTGTCAATTATGTCTGGTGTGGCATTATATCTAGTGTGGCACCGTGACTCATGCCTGTCATCCCAAAGCTTTAGAAGGCTGAGGTGTGAAGATTGCCTGAGGTTGGGAGATGAAGACCAGCCTAGGCGGCATAGAAAGGACTCTGTCCCTACACAATTAAAAAAAATAGTGGATGAGATGGCATAATCCTTAGCCCAGCTACTGGAGAGGCTAAGGCAGGAAGATGGCTGGAGCCAAGGAGTTTGAGCCTGCAGGGAGTGTGATCACACCACTGCACCTCAATTTGAGTGACAGAGCAAGACTCCATTTTTAATGAACAATTAATAACAAAAGTAACAAAAAAATGTTATCACTGCTTCTTGGCATTTTTACCTGGAATAAGCTCTGGCATGCTTCTGGTAGCTACTTTGTTCTTGTCTACACAGAGGAAGAAAGAGTGAATACCACTGGTTCCCTACCAGGTTGTTTAAAGCCTCATTGAGTCTGTAGTCACTTCTGGGTGGCTTGCACCTAACTGAGCTATGGTGCTCTCTAATCTGTTAACATAAGAAGCTAAATAAAATAAGCTGCATTCAACCCCTCCCCCAGTGTGCTTCCCTCCAGGAAGATTTAAAGTCTTATCAGAGGGGTCTGCACTGTGCAGAGCAGTGTGTTTTTGTAAATCTTTCTGTCCATGCATGGGAGTGTCTGTCATCACACAAGGGTGAATGCATCTACACCTCACAAGTCTTTTTGTAATGTGTTGGAACACTGTAAGCT
>NW_007028675.1:0-632 GCF_000164805.1 Carlito syrichta | reverse complement strand
TGGAATTACAGGCATGCGCTAACACGCCCGGCTGATTTTTGATTTATTGTAGAGATGAGGTCTCGCTGCCCAGGCGGGTCTCGAACCCGCGGGCTCAGGCAATCCACTCACCTCAGCCTCCCAAAGGCGCGGGATTACAGGCTGAGCCACCGAGCCCGGCTTATATCTTTCAATATAGTTATATCTTTCCATAAATATGACTTTGTCTATCTTATATCTGGTATCATTCTATAATCCACAAAGAAGAAAGCCTATCTTTCTCAGGAAAAAAAAAAATGTAAGAAGGTAGTACTTTGAGATTTTTTTTTTTTTTTTAAGAGACAGGTCGTGCCGTGCAGGCTGCATAGTAGTGGCATGATTATAGCTCACAGCAGCCTCAAACTCCTGAGTTCAAGTTATCTTACTAATTCAGCCTCTCAAGTAGCTGGTACTACAGGTGCGCACCACCACACCCAGCTAATTTTTTATTTGTAGAGATGGAGTCTCGCTATGTTGCCCAGGCTGGTCTTGAACTCCTGGCTTCACGTAATCCTCCTGCCTTGGCCTTCCAAAATGCTGAGATCCACTGCTCCTGGCCAGAGATATATTTTATGCTTAAGAATTAACTTGTTTACCTACTTATGTAGTTAATG
>NW_007028674.1:0-698 GCF_000164805.1 Carlito syrichta | reverse complement strand
AAACAACATAAAATGTATGAAATAAATATAAAATTAGATTGAGCTGATAACTACTATTGAGTGGAAAGTATTGAGCACAATTTATATACTCAATGTGTCAAAGTCCAAGTGATAAAAAATTATAATTACAGTTCTACATAAATGGTGACTTGAATGTAAAATATGAAACATTTCTCAAACATTTATGTAGTGGTTTTAGTAAAATATGTGAAAAAATAAAAATAAAAGATCATGTCCAAAGATTTGTTGATATATGAGTTTATAAAATAACCAGACGTAAATTCCAAATTTGGAATTAATGTGTGTCAAAACTAGAAAAATAAAACAGTATTAAAAGTAATATTATTCTGTTTAAGTAGTTTTTGGGTCGTCTTGTAATATTCACTGGCTCTGGAAAATTATTTTTCCCTATGTGCCAGTGTCTTCTCTTTGTTTCTGTTAGGCTTCAATAGCTGCCATGCACAGTTCTCACCATGAATTTATGCCCTGCGATATTAAACATGTTCTTTTGTGGCTGTGGGACATGGAATGGCACGAATACCCAAGCTTCATATTGGAGATAGGTAGATCCTCAGATCCTAGTGAAGGATGGAAGCATGTACTCTTAAGGTTCCATCTGGATCCTCCATCCAATCCATGCAGAACAAGAATAATAAAGTGCACATTTAAGGCTGAGGCAGAAGGATCACCCAGCAGGC
>NW_007028673.1:0-950 GCF_000164805.1 Carlito syrichta | reverse complement strand
TAGGTAGCTAGCTAGTGAAGTCAGCTGGCTATTCAGCTGGCTAGCTAGGAACCTAGCCCGTTGAGCCAGTCTGCTAGTCAGCAGGCTAGCTAGTTAAGTCACCTAGTTAAGTCAGCTGACTAGACAGTTGGCTAGCTAGGTAGCTAGATAGTTAAGTCAGCTGTCTAGCAGGCTGGCTAGCCAGTTAAATCACCTAGTTAAGTCAGCTGGCTAACCAGCTGGCTAGCTGTGTAGCTTGCTAATTTAGTCAGCTGGTTACACAACAGGCTAGCTAGTTAAGTCACCTAGGTTAGTCAGCTGGGAAGCCAGCTGTCTACATATATAGCAAGCTATTTATTTCAGCTGAGTAGCAAGCAGGACAGCTACTTAAGTCTGATAGTTAATTCAGCTGTCTAGCCAGCTGGCTAGCTAGTTAGCAAGCTACTTAAGTCAGTTGGCTAGCCAGCTGGCAAGCTAATTAAGTCAGCTAGGTAAATCAGCTGGCTAGCCAGCTAGTTAGTTAGAGAGCTAGTTATGTCAGCTGTCTAGCCAGCTGGCTAACTAGTTAATACTGCTGGCTGAGTCAGCTGGCTATCCAGCTGACTAGCAGGTTAAGTCAACTAGATATGTCAACTAGCTAACCAGCTGGTTAGCTAGGAAGGAAGCTAGTTACATCAGCTGGCTAACCAGCTGGCTAGCTATTTTTGTCAGCTAGTTAAATCAGCTGGCTTCTCAGCTGGCTAGCTAGGTAGATAACGAATTAAGTCTGCTGGCTAACCAGCTGACAAGCTGGTTAAGTCAGTGAGTTATTTCAGCTGGCCAGTCAGCTGGCTTGCTAGTCAAGTCAGCTAGTTAAGTCAGTAGTCCAGCCAGATGGCTAACTAGTGAAGTCAGCTAGTTAAGTCAGATGATCAGCCAGCTGGCTAGCTAGGTAGCTAGCTAGTAAAGCAGCTGGTTAAGTCAACTGGTTA
>NW_007028672.1:0-580 GCF_000164805.1 Carlito syrichta | reverse complement strand
CTATCTAGTTAAGTCTGCTAGTAAAGTCAGCTAGTTTGTTACTGGCTAAATAGGTGGCTGGCAAGCTTAGCCGTTTGGTTATCAGGCTTGTCAGGTAGGTTGCCAGCTAGTTAATCCAGCTGGCTTGCCAGCTGACAAGCTGGGTGGCTGGCTAGTTAAGTCAGCCGGCTATCCGACTGTTAGCCAGCAGGCTGCCTAATTGACCTGGTTGGCTAGTCAGCTGTTGAGCCCTCTAGTTGGCTAGCTGGCTCCCTACCCAGCTAGCCAGCCAGGCAGCTAACTAGTTAAGCCAGATGGCTAGCAGTGTAGCCAAATATTTGAATAGTTAGTTAAGTCAGCTGGCTAACCAGCTACCCAGCCAAATTGCTAGTCAGCTTCTTAAGTCAGCTAGATATCAGATAGCTTGTTAAGTGAGCTAGCAAGTCAGCTAACTATTCAGCTAGCTAGTTAAGTCAGCTAGCTATTCAGCTTGCTAATCAGTTAGCTAGCTGGTCAACTAGATAGTAAATTTAGCTATCCTGTTAACTAGCCAGTTAGCTAGCTATTTAAGTCAACTAGGTAGACAGCTAGATAGCTTGTT
>NW_007028671.1:0-755 GCF_000164805.1 Carlito syrichta | reverse complement strand
TTAGCTAGCTAGCTGGTTAGCTAGCTGACTTAGCTGGTTGACTTAACTAGTTGGCTAACAAGATAGCTATCTGACTTAAAGAGTTGGTTAACAAGCTAGCTAACTGTTTAACTAGTTTGTAAACGAGTTAACTAGCTGAATTAACTAGTTGGTTAGCAAGTTAGCTAGGTGAATTAACTTGTGGGCTGACAAAATGGCCGACTACTTAGATTGTTTAACACTTTGTCTGCCTACTCGGCTGACTTGTTAGCTGGCTTAACAAGTTGACTGACTAGTTGGCCGACTAGTTAGCCGGGTTAACAAGATGATTGATGAGTTGGCCCACTAGCTAGCAATGTTAACTAGTTGCCTGCTCGTTTGATGATTTAACTAGTCGGCCGAATAGTTGGCCAGCATGTTACCTGACCTAATTAATCGGCCGACTATTTAGCTGTGCTAAATTGTTGACTAACAAGTTGATCGACTAGTCAGACGATTGTTTAGCTCACTTTATGACTTGGACGTCTAGTTGGCAGACCGGTTACCTGACTTAACTAGTCGGCCATTGCGTGAACCAAGAGGTCAGCAGACTTAACTAGTTGGTGGGCGAGACAGCTGCCTGGTCAGCTGACTTAACAATTCGGCCAGTGAGAGAGCCGACTGGTAAGCTGACTTAAGTAGTCAGCCGGCAAGTAAGCCTATTGGTCAGTTGACTTAACTAATCTGCCGGTGAGTGAGCTGATTGGTTAGCTGACTTTACTCAGCTGGTGAGTGAG
>NW_007028670.1:0-541 GCF_000164805.1 Carlito syrichta | reverse complement strand
TTAGAGCTACTTAAGTCAGCTGGCTAGCCAGCTAGCTTACTAGTTAAGTCAGCTATTTGAGTCAGCTGGCTGACCATCAGGCTAGCTATAAAAGTCAGCTAGCTAAATCAGCTGGCTAACAAGCTGGATAGCTAGGCAGTTAGCTAATTAAGTCAGCTGTCTAGCCAGTTGGCTAACTAGTGGAGACAGCTAGTTAATTCAGCTGGCTAACCTGCTGGCTAGCTAGTTAGCCCAACTAATTAATTCACCTGGATACCCAACTAGCTAACTAGGAAGCTAGCTAGTTAAGTCAGCTGTCTAGTCAGCTGGCTACCGGGTTAAGTCAGCTAGTTGAGTCAGTTAGCTAGCCAGCAGTCTAGCTGTTGCAAATAGTTAGTTAAGTCAAATGGCTAGCCAAATGTCTAACTAGGTATCTAGCTAGTGAATTCAGCTGGCTTGTCAACTGGCTAGTAGGTTAAATCAGCTAGTTAAGTCAGCTGGCTAAACAGACTGCTAACTAGGTAACTAGCTAGTGAAGTCAGGTGGGTATCAAGCTGTCTAG
>NW_007028669.1:0-807 GCF_000164805.1 Carlito syrichta | reverse complement strand
TATCATAGGTATAACTGATATTCTATGTCTTAGGCGATCTTCAAATGGGTCTTTACAGGCCTCAGCCATGTAGCTATAGATGGTGGCTCCCAACGCCAGAATGTTGCTGGCGTCCTGAAATGACTGATTCATAATACCCACTAGCCAAATATCTCCGAAACATGAGATAAGCTTGAAGCCTTGATTCTTGTTTATACTGCAGCAAGACCCCCTGAGAATTTTTCGGATTCTGAACTTGTGTATCACAGATTCCTTATTTGTCTTTAACAAGGGGCCATGCAATGTCCTGTATATGAGTACTCCCTTTCCCCAGAATCCTGTTTGGAAACCCTGATTCTTGATTTGCCATTAGCAAGATGTCATGTAGATATTGTGATGGAGGAACCGTGTAAAAGAGGTTTCTTAGTTCTCCTTAGCTAGAGATCATATAGATTCTTCATATGAGGACTGCTATTACCTATGTTCCAGCTTTTAAACCCTGATTCTTGTTTAGCCCACAGCAGATGGCCTGTTGATTTTAGGGACTGAGGACTGCTATAACCCTGATTCTTTTTCACCCTTGGCAAGGGGCTGTGTATTTTCCTGTATATTAGGACTCTCATTAGATACATCCTGCTTCGAAACTATGATTCTTTTTAGAAATTCCCAAAATGCTCTGTAGATTTTTGGGATTGAGGACTCATGTAACACAGATTCCTTAATCTTTCTTATGAAAAGGTCATGTAGTTGCCTTTAAATAAGGACTCCATTTTCCAGATTCATGCTCGAAAACACCATGATTCGTGTTTAGCCCATAGCAAGATGACG
>NW_007028668.1:30048-34637 GCF_000164805.1 Carlito syrichta | reverse complement strand
GGTCCCGGCGGCCGGGTGTTGCCGACCCGGAGCTCCAAGGGTGAGTGGCGTTGTGCACTGTCCCAGCCGCCTGGCCCTCTCGCTGTGGTCAGCAACGGAGTCGCGGAAGGTACCTTTGCTGGTCTGGGGAGGCGAAGGAGCCCAGGAGTGTCAGTCCTAAAATATCTGGGAGTTGGGGCTGCAGTTCACCGCAGCCCGCCTTGCCCTGATCTCGCACTCAGAATACAGCCCCCGCCCTGGAGGACCCCGAGGGTCCCGAGCGAACGCCCGCTCCTCTTTCAGTCCTGCAGAAAACGTTTGCATCTGTGATTTTACACCAGCTCTTCTTGCCTGCAGTCTTCCCGCCCCCTGCAGTCCGTCCCCTTCGTGACCACTCCTGCTCAAAGCCCGCCCACGGCTGCCCCCGCCGAAGGATCTCACGTCCTCAGAGAATTTCAGCCGCCTGTTATTTTCCTGCTCCGCATCTAGCATAATTTTACATAATTCCGTCCACTGCCTGTCATCCTTCGCCACACAGTGAGGTCCACGAGGGCACGTGCCACCGCAGTTCTCCTTGCTGTTGCATCCCGTCACCCGGCGTTTCATGAATATTGAGCGTTTGCCATGTGCTGCGTATGCTACGATGATTGATACGAATATTTGTGGAGTCGATGAATTAATCCTTTTCCTTGGCCCTTTCCACCTCCCATGGCAGTGCGTTGCTCTGTAGTCCCTGGGTCCGACCACAGGACTCGATTCTGGCAGCTCACTAACCGCACGGGTCAGGCTGGGTCCGGTGCTGAACTGTGAACTCCTAGAGTATGGCGACTGTCTCTGAACCAGCAGCCTTCCTTCAGTTAAGTGGAGGTTTCATGTTTATTTGGATTTGCTTTATTTGAATAGGTCTGCTACTGCAGGCACGAGCCCTAGTTGGTAGGGACACAAAGATGAACCACACAGTGAATTTGCTGCTGGTCAGTGGGAGAGAAGGAAGCAGACAAGCAGTAATAATGCTGTATGATAAGTTAGCATCCGGGGCCTGAGGACTTGGGAACATGGGGAAGGGGTTTTGAACTCAGGGAGTCAGAGAAAGTGTCCCATCTATGTTGAGAGAATGATTGATTGACTGATTAAATTCACAAATAGGGCACGGTGACTGTAATCCCAGCACTTTTGGAAGCCAAGACAGGAGGATCAATAGAGCCAGGAGTTTGAGATCCACTCAGGCAACATAGCCAGAATCTGTCTCTCCAAAGAAATATTAAAATAAATAAATGAATGACTGTGATCTATTTGCTAATTGTATCTACAAATTTAGACTTGATAGTAGGTCCAAACAGCTATCTCATAACTGCAACACTGAAAATAGTTGTTCTTCACTTGCCAAGGATGAGGAAGATCTAGAATAGAAGCTCCATGAAAGTAAACGTTTGATGTTTTACCTTGAGCTTCTAAAGACAGGTGTTTCAGTTATCTATGACAAATGACACCAAAAGTTAACGGTTTAAGACAGCAACAACCATCATTTATTTTCTCTCAGGAAATGGGTCAGGAATTGGGGAGGCCTTAACTGAGCGGTTCTGGCTTGGGGCGTCTTGTGTGATTACAGTTAGATGGTGACAGGAGCTGTAGAAGCAAGCAGGTGGTTAGCTAAGCGTCTCTCTCTCTTTTCAGGTAGACACAAGGCTTCCCCATGTATCTCTCTCTGTGGCTTCCTAACAGCATAAAGCACACCAGCTCCCAAGGGGAAAGTACATCACCTTTTATGACTGGAGAAGTCACACACTTCTACCACCTTCACTGACAAGTCATAAGCCCACCCAAATTCAAGGGTAGGGGATTAGACTATACCTGTAGATGGGACGGGGTGGTGACAAGTACAGGAGATACTGTTGTAGCCATTTCTAAAAAAATATAATCTGCCACAGTGGGCCTGGCACATGGTAAAGTAATTAATACATGTTAAACGAATGAAACAAAATGAGATTCACAATTATGTGTTTTATCCCATTTGGGAACATTAGGCAAATGTGTATAAAATAATATCTGTGTATTAATAATAATAATAATAATAATAACATATTAGCTATCACTTGTTAAGCTCTTAGTTTGTGCCAGGCCCTATGCTCATTTACTTACAAGCATTTAATCCCCACAAGGTGAGACTGGTACTATGATAACTCCCAGTTTTTAGATGAGAAATTGAGGCCCAGAGTTGTAACTTGAACCAGGTTACCTAGCTAATAAGTCTGTGTGGCACATACATATACACAAACATACAACTTAATTTGTCCACCAGTCACAGACTAATATGTAAATGTGTGAATAATGTATAACTTTCTTATAAATTTAATCCATAATTTCCACAAATGACCTCCAACCTTTTCTTTTTTTTTTTTTGAGTTGAAGTCTCACTCTGTTGCCCAGACTGGAGTGCAGTGGCACACTCCCGGCCACCGCAGCCTTGACCTGCTGGCCTCCGGCGTTCCTTCCGCTCAGCCTTCCAAGTAGCTGGAACTACAGGCGCACGCTACCACACCCGGCTAATTTTTGATTTATTGTAGAGATGAGGTCTCGCTAAGTTGCCCGGGCAGGTCTCGAACCCGCGGGCTCAGGCAATCCACTCACCTCTGCCTCCCAAAGTATGGGATTACAGGCTGAGCCACCAAGACCGGCCACCTCCAACATTTTCATCAGTATCATCAGAGACAGAGAGTCAGAAGGCAGCAGTCTTGAGTACAGAAACTGGCATATGGAAAGTATAGTTGTTTCTCTCCTCCTAGAAAATAAGCCCTGTGAGGTAAAGATTTTGTATTGTTCAATGCTGCAGCCTCAGCTCAGAATAGCAGTTGATACTTCAAAGGTGGTCCACATTAATGGAAGCAATCATGTTTAATGAGGAAGAAACAGTGACTTATGTAACAACATAGGTTATGGCCATGCATGTAAACAGAAGAGAACAGTTAGGATCTAGAAGTCACCTTTATATGAAATAGATAAATAATTTAGGCAACATGATTTGACCTAAATTCTTTAGATGAATGTCTGAATTCCTTAAAGTTTGCCAAACAATTAGTCCAAATAGTTCTGCTTTCAGTATCTATGTATTTTAAAGTCATGTTATTTCTGACCTCAATTGTCCAACTAACTTTACACCTACCATACAACTACCTCCCATTTGTAGAAACCTTAACACTGGCAAAGCACTCCCATACATGTTGTCTCTGACCCTATATAATCAGAAGTGGGCATGGGCCATTCACTTACTGCTTCCTGAACACAAGCTTGGGAACAGGTCCGGTCCGTGATGAAGCATCCATAGATCCTTCTGTATCTGAGAAGTCCAGAGGTAGAGCTAGATCCCACAGCCTCTAGATGATGATATCAGGATCTAGATGATGATATCAGCACAGGGTTTCTGTTCCCATTCTCTAGCTGACCTTTGTCTGGGGTGGCTTCATTCGTGGTGGCTCTGTTAGCTTCTCCAAATTTACATTCAATAATATTAGTGGTAAGAGAGATTTATTTCTAAGAACTGCTGCAGAAATGATGAGACTGGAGGTGAGGATAAAACAGCCCCACTCCAAATACATAATGCATTGGGAACAAGCTCTTCCACCAAAGCAGAGTACAGAAGCAATCAAGTGCAGTACACCTGGCCTGTCCCACCTCCCTCAAAATGAATGCACCTTCCCCCTCGTTTTGTAATTATAGCTAGCACTTATTCATTCTCTTTTATGGTTGATATTTTGCTTTACACAGTGACTTCTCCTTTGCATTATTACTATATAAGACACTAGTTTTTCTATTTTAAAATAGCGGTTTTTGACTGATGTAAATGTTCTATATCTGAATTATGGCAGTAGTTACACAGGTATCTCATCTGTCATAATTCATGGGTGTATTTTATTATATGTAAATTATACCCCAATAAATGGTAATTTTTAAAAATAATGATGATGGTAATGTTAACGATATGTATTAAGTTTTGCTGTGTAGCAGGAACTGTGCTAAGTATCTTATTTCATTTCCTGCTTTCACATATACTACAAACCTGGGAAGTAGGTACTGCTATCATCCCCATTTTACAGGTAAGGAAACTAAGGCTTAAAGAAGTCAGGGATCTAAGGTCACATAGTACTGATACAGCTTGACTTAGAATTCAAAACTCTTTTTTTTTCAGACAGGGTTTTGCTCTGTCACCCAGGTTGGAATGCAATGCTGTGGTCATAGCTCACTGGGTTCAAGGGATCCTCCTGCCCTAGCCTCCCAAGTAACTAGAACTACAGGCATGCACCACCACACCCAGTTAATTTTTTTTTCTTTTTGTAGAAAACACAAACAGGCTGATCTTGAACTCCTGGGCTCATGTGATCCTCCTGTCCAGCCTCCCAAAGCTCTGGGATTATAGGTATGAGCCGCCATGCCAGGCCAAATCTATCTGTCTTAAATAACCATCTCCATATAAAATGCCTATAGAAATACTTTTTTTTTTTTTTTAGTTGGAGTCTCAGTCTGTCTCCCAGACTAGAGTACAGTGGCACACTCCCGGCCACCGCAGCCTTGACCTGCTGGGCTCTGATGATCCTTCCACCTCAGCCTTCCAAGTA
>NW_007028668.1:25170-29852 GCF_000164805.1 Carlito syrichta | reverse complement strand
AGCCTGTAATCCCACGCTTTGGGAGGCTGAGGTGAGTGGATTGCCTGAGCCCACGGGTTCGAGACCCACCTGGGCAACTTGGCGAGAGCTAATCTCTACAATAAATTTAAAAATTAGCTGGGCATGCTAGCACGTGCCTGTAGTTCCAGCTACTTGGAAGACTGAGGTGGAAGGATCGCCGGAGCCCAGCAGGTCGAGGCTACGGTGGTCGGGATCGTGCCACTGCATTCCAGCCTGGTCGACAGAGACTCCAAGTCAAAAAAAAAAAAAAAATTACACAAGCCTCTAATTTGTTTTGGCTTTAAATCCCAGGCCCTACAATTTGTGTAGAAGCAATTGACTGAAGCAGACATGAAATTCTCATTTCCTTGAAGAAAGAAAGAAAATCCATCTTATAAAGCTCACAGTTGTTTACAGGATATAGCAGCACTTATTTAACATTCTTTGACTCAAGAAATTAATGAAACTCATTATTTGTACTACACAAGTTTTATATATTGGCAATATTTTTATTTTCACTTTTTACTATATATTTCATGCCTGTTACTTTTCTACCTAATATCTATTCTCTCTTTCTTACTCATTTACTGAGAAAGTACTTATATTACATTTGCTATGTACCAGATACAGTTCTAAACACTCTAGAAATTAAGTCAATTAATCTCTTACAACCTTATTATTATTTTCCTTTACAGGGGAGGAAACTGAAATGAATCACCTAAAATCACATAACCACTGAGTGGCAGAGCTGAGATTCTCACTGGTAGTCTAGCTCCAGATTTATTAGCAGATCCCAATGTGCCTAGCTAAAGAACTTCTCAGGCCTTCACACAACTGGTGGCGGTCATGTACTTTTCAGATCATTGAGCCTAATTGGAAATCTACTGGGTGGAGCTTTGGGAAAGTTTTGTGGTTTTTTTTTAATAAAGGGACAACTGACACATAACTTTTTCCTACTTCTCTTTCCAATTTTTTTTTGGCTTGAATGTGTATGCAATGCATAGAGTGGCAGCAGCCATTTTGCAACCATGAGGATGAATGACACATGCTATGGAGGTTGGATGGGAAAAACAGAGAGAGCCAGGTGCCTTGGTGATGTTTACAAGCCAGCCCCAGGGTACCCACCTCCCAGCTACTCATCACACAAAGGAAACAAAACAACCAATTTGTTTAAACCACATTAGTGGAGTTTTCTGTTACTTAAAACCAAACACAGCCCTAACTGATACAATGCACTAATTATAAAACCTATTGTTTTACTTCCTCCTGAATTTTGATCAACTTAATCCATGGTCCTTAGGTAGTTTCCAAATTTAAAAAACCATAGCTTGAAGGATAATCTCTTAATCATTTCGAGTAAATAATTAAGAGATCATTCTTTTTTCTTAAATTCCTTTCCTCATTTAGTATACATTTCTGCCCTGATAATGCAGAAATGTATACTAAATGAGGAAAGGAATTTAAGAAAAATAATAGTCTATTCATAAAAATAGACTTGTTCAAAAGCTGAGATGAAACCAGAAAACTGTCAAACTCAACGGAGACCCAGGATTATCTGGGTCAATGAAAATAATTGGTTTATTCTTTTATTAGTGTTATGACTTAAGTAACCACATTAATTAATTAATTCACTTCAGTAAAGTAACCTAAACTAAAGCAATGCTAGGTACCTTGCTCTTTTTCTTGCCTCTGGATCTTTTTATACTTAGGCGTATGCTTTAAATACACGTAAGCATTTTATAGATCCCGAGAAATCCTGCAGTGAATAATCCTGTAACAGTTATTTTTTTCTTAATCCAGTATTTCTCATATTTCTTTAAGCACAGAATCCTGTTTTTTTGCCTAATATTACATCCCACGCATAGTATTCTATGAAATACATTCAGGAAGTGAACAATATCGTAGACTACAGGAATAAGGACATCCAATAGAAAGGGGGTAATTTCTAGTCTTTTAATTGCCATGTTAGGTATTGTAAAATAGAAAGTTTGTAATGAAGAATTAGCAAATCTGGCCGGGCTCGGTGGTTCAGCCTGTAATCCCAGTGCTTTGGGAGGCCGAGGCAAGTGGATTGCCTGAGCCTGTGGTTCAAGACCCGCCTGGGCAACTTGGCGAGACCTCATCTCTACAATAAATCAAAAAATCAGCCGGGCGTGGTAGTGCATGCCTGTAATTCTGGCTACTCGGAAGGCTGAGGCGGAAGGATCGCCGGAGTCCAGCAGGTCGAGGCTGCGGTGGCCAGGAGCGGCCACTGCCCTCCGGTCTGGGCGACAGAGTGAGACTCCAACTCCAAAAAAAAAAAAAATTAGCAAATCTTCTAAAGCATCTAGGAACTCTCACCATCCAACTTCAAATCCTTATTAATGGATGGGTTTTTCATCATGGGAATTCACATTCCTTTAGATAGCTCTGTTTTTTGAGGTGACGCTGTGGTTTTCAGTGGGCACCCATATTTGTTGAAGGTGCACAGTGCTGGTAGAAAAGGCAATATTTCAGCCGGGCTCGGTGGCTCAGCCTGTAATCCCGCGCCTTTGGGAGACTGAGGTGAGTGGATTGCCTGAGCCCGCGGGTTCGAGACCCGCCTGGGCCGAGAGACCTCATCTCTACAAAAAATCAAAAAATCAGCCGGGCGTGGTAGCGCATGCCTGTAATTCCAGCTACTTGGAAGGCTGAGGCGGAAGGATCCCCGGAGCCCAGCAGGTGAGGCTGCGGTGGCTGGGAGCGGCCTCTGCACTCCAGTCTGGGCGATAGAGTGAGACTCCAACTCAAAAAAAAAAAAAAAGAAAGAAAAAGAAAAGGCAATATTTCATACAAAAAGTGTTCTCCTGTTCTTTTCTTCTAGAGAAGCCAGTGGGAAAAATCAGTACTAAAACGGGTTATCCTGCATCTAAACAGAGTAAATGGGATATAATGTCAGCTGCAGAGAGTAAATGTTGACAAATTTCTTTTATTTGCTTTCCCATTTCTCTTTGTATTTCTCTTCTGGAATTTCCCATCACTACATTTTAGACTTAACAAAACTTTGCTGTTATATTTTCAAACTAAAGTGTTCCATCACTAAAATAATAATATTTTCCAATTTAAAAACTAAACATTTTAAAAAGATTGTTTTGCCTAAAAAGTAACAATAGGAACTATGCTTGTGCTTACCAAAAGTGATCCAATGGCCTAGGCCAGTCTGGAAAGGAGTTTTTGGCCGAGCTCAGCCTGTAATCCCAGCACTTTGGGAGGCCAAGAAGAGTGGTTTGCCTGAGCCCACAGGTTCGAGACCAGCCCCAGGAACTTGGTGAGACCTTGTCTCTACAATAAATTTTAAAAAGTAGCCAGGTGTGGTAGCGCGCGCCTGTAGTTCCTACTACTTGGAAGACTGAGGCAGAAGGATCACCAAAGCCCATCAGGTCAACGCTGGGGTGGCCATGAGTGTGCTACTGCCCTCCAGCCTGGACAACAAAGTGAGACTCCAACACAAAAAAAAAAAAAAAAAAAATAGGCATTTTCTCTGATCCATGCTGAAATGAGAAAAACAATGAAATGTACAGTTTTTCATGAAGCTTAATATATTCCATTAAAGGAGTGCTTTTTTGAAATTATGTTCTTTTTACATATCTGGCATTAATATACTTTTTAATATTAACATACTCCTTTTTAATAAGATGATGAATAAAGATAATAACTATTTTTAAAATATATTATTTGGCAAAATTAATATTGGAAGTTTTACTTTGTTGTTTGTTCTGTTTTTCATTCCATTTGGAAATGTTCCTTGAGCCCAGGGCAGCCATGTCTAGTTTGCTGCTGTGTTTCCTGTGATCTGCAGAGTGCCTGGCAATAGGAAGTAATTAATACAGTTTGGCAGACAAAACCAGTGGCCAGCAAACATTTTCTATAACAAACCTTAGTCTTTATAGGCCACAGTCTCTGTTGTACCTACTCAGCTCAGCTGCTGAGGTATGAAGCCAGCCACAGACAATACATAAGCAAATGTGTGTGTTGGCTATATTCCAATAAAGCTTACAGACACTGAAATTTGAATTTCACATAATTTTTATGTATCACAAAGTATTCCTTTTTTTTTTTACCATCTTAAAATGTAATACCCATTTTTAGTTCATGGACCACACAAAAACAAGTGACAGGCTGGAATTGGCCCACGAGTCATAGTTTGCAGACTAACCAAATGAAAGAAGAAGTGGACTAACCAAATGAAACTGGACTAACCAAATGAAAGAAGAAGTGACCAAACACAGAGTAAGACCAGAAATTTCAAGGTGTAGGCTTTCTTGGTACTGAACGCCCATGACCTCAGGAAAGCAAATTTAAGACACCAGCATAGGCTGGGCTCGGTGGCTTAGCCTATAATCCCAGCACTTTGAGAAGACAAGGCAAATGGATTACTTAAACCCGCAGGTTCAAGATCAGCCTGGGCAACTTGGCATAGACCTCATCTCTACATCAAATAAATAAATTTTTTTTTTTTTTTTTTTTAGTTGGAGTCTCACTCTGTCGCCCAGACTGGAGTGCAGTGGCTGCTCCCGGCCACCGCAGCCTTGACCTGCTGGGCTCCGGCGATCCTTCTGCCTCAGGCTTCTAAGTAGCCAGAATTACAGGCATGCGCTACCACGCCCGGCTGATTTTTTGATTTATTGTAGAGATGAGGTCTCACAGCCCAGGCGGGTCTCGAA
>NW_007028668.1:23390-25150 GCF_000164805.1 Carlito syrichta | reverse complement strand
GCAATCCACTCACCTCAGCCTCCCAAAGGCGCGGGATTACAGGCTGAGCCACTGAGCCTGGCTATAAATAAATTGTTTTAAAAAAATTAGCCGGGCATGGTAGTGTGCACCTATAGTTCCAGCTACTTGAAAGGCTAAGGTGGAAGGATCGTCTGAGCCCAACAGGTCAACTCTGGGGTGGCCATGAGTATGCCACTGCACTCTAGCCTGGGCAACAGAGTGAGACTCCAATTCAAAAAAAAAAAAAAGACACCAGCATGTTGGGAGCCGGCCTTGGAAGTCCACCTGATTGACAGGGTCCTGGTGGGCCGAAGACCCCGGGCCACAGGGCGAGCCTGGGAAGCTGAGGCCTTTGTCTTCCACCTTTGCTGTTTGATATGGCTGAGGAAATTCTGTGCAGTCGTGGAAGAAGAAAATGGCATGTTTATGCAAAGTACTCACACCTAACCTGAGAATGTCACAGTTCATTTTCCCATTTTCCCACTATGCCGCTTGGCCTTTTCTAACATATGCAAGGGTTAAACTCTGAAGCACATCAAGAATGCTTTCTTTCACTTGGTTATAAGTTACTAGATATTGCTTGAATAAAAAATGATATTAGTATATTCACTCCTTATTTGATTTAGAATTATGCAGCTTAGTATTTAGACATAAGGTTTTTTAGAAGTACAAGTTTATGGTAAGTTCATTATGAGCTCATTATAAGTTCTAACACTTATCTAGGAGTTATGTAGGTGATTTATAACACTGTCTTCACAGACTTAGGATAAAGATTAATTGTTAAGGTTTTTACTTAATTCTTTAGTTAAATTTTAAGTAAACGTTTATAGAGTGGGTTTTCACTGAATTCATAATATACCAATTAGACACTTTTATGATAATTAACTAAATACAGAAAGCAACCTTGGGGGCCTGGGAAATGTCATTAAAAGCTTCTTTTGAGTTTTCTTTAGAAATAAACACTGCAGGATAAGAGAAAAGTAACTAAGACACCTGGACAAGAAAGGCGATTACAAAACTTTGAAGGTCGTAAAAGCCCAAAAGAGAAAAACTGTTACATGAAGAACCGTGCGCCTGGGAACTTTCTTGAAGCACTTCAAGGACTGTAATTTGGGACTGTTTTGAAGAGAGTTGCTGGCAGTGCTATTCTAGACATGATAATTGTTTTATCCATATATTAATCGTAATTGGTAAATGTAATATCATACAAGTTTATATAATCAATATACACATGTATGTGGGTTGACAAAAATTATTAGGCTCTGGTTATGTTTAACAAGGTTTTTACTTGTGTCATTAATTAAGTTTTAGTGCTATAGTTTAGTGTTTTATAGCTACTTTGAAGATTGTTTTAAGTTCATAAGTTTAAGTTCACACAGTGATAAAATTGGTGCCTCAAAGATAATAATAATTGCTCCAGTGCCTATCTTAAGACAAAGATGTTTTCCAGGATGTTGCCAAGCATAAGGGAAAACAGCCAAATCACCATTATCCTAAACTTAAAAGCTCATTAGCAATTATGCAACCATAATAATTTTAGTTGTGTTAGTTTTATTTTATTATGTTTAGTTCACTTTATATGTTTATTCAGAGTAAAGATTAGTGTATTTTCACAGTAAGTGACTTTCATATTCTTTAAATGCTAGTCACTGTTGTTTGGTCAAGTTAATGGGCTTCATATTCCTACTATCACTAGGTAAAATCTATAGTTTTGTCTTAGTGATTTTAAGGCTTTTTTAATTAGACAAGTGATGTGGAAC
>NW_007028668.1:12549-23334 GCF_000164805.1 Carlito syrichta | reverse complement strand
TTCTTCTAAAGACCGCTAGATGGTGGTAACTTTTAAAGCATATGTACGTGAAGGAATTTTCTTTGTCTTGCCCCTTTACAAATGATATAAAAGCTCTGTGTTAACTAACATTAAATGGTCATCTGTTCAGGAAGCAGGTATCCAAGTATAAGATTTTCGTCTTTCGCCTATCCGGTTCTCCTTCAGGAAAGCTCATGACCCTTGCAAGGGGCTGGATCCCTTCACCAGCATAGTCTGGTTTCCCAGCTATACAAGTGGGGACACCAAAAAATCCCAGAATTTGGTTACAAAAAATTGTGTATTTTTTCTTACATGTTTAAACTTCAGTCGTCTTCAAAGCACTCTCCATCTGATGCAGTATACCTATTGAAACGCCTTTCCACTGCTCAAAACAGTTTTTGAGCTCGTTGATTTTGATGTCTTCTAGTGCTTCTGCCATTTTTTGTTTCGCCTCTTCCACACTGGCAAAACTTTTCCTCTGAGGATGTTTTTCATCTGGGGAAACTAAAAAAAAAAGTGTCACTCAGAGGGAGATCAGGTGAATAGGGAGGATGGGGCATGGGAGTCACGCCACTCTTGGTCAAAAATTGTTGAACACTCATCGTAGCATGGCCAAGTGCATTGTTGTGATGGAAGAACCAGTCACTTGTTTGCCACAACTCAGAACATTTCTTCCACAAATGGTGACGCAACCTTCTCAAAACTTCCAGATAAAAACTTTGGTTGACTATTTGATCCAGAGGAATAAATTCCAAAGGGCTACCTTCCAAAAGATAATTCTATTTTGGGGGGGGGGCTCCCTTCTTGTAAATTAGGGAAAGCAATTCATATCTATTTCTTTAGGTTATCATTGATGACGGGTATTATAAATGACAATAAGGAAACATTTTGCCACCAAGAAAGACCAAATAAGATAACCACGAATATAAAAGAAAAAAATAGTAGGCATAACTACTAAACTAATTTAAAACATTCAATTTCCTACTATTACCAGAAAAAATACAGATGAGAAAAACAGGAGTCTCACTGAACACTGAAGATTTATCGTTGAACAGCGCTGTACACGGAATCACAGAACCATGGAGCTTTTGAGCTAAGAGAGATCAAGGAAAACATCTAGTTCAATCACATTGTTTTAAAGCAAGGGAACTGAATACCAGGGGAAGAAAGACAGTTTGCGAAGGTCACTCATTTAGAGAATGAAAATAATCTAATAAGAAAACATGTGTTCTGAAGCCTGAATAGGAAGTATGATCGTGTAAAAACAGAGCATGGGATTTCGAACACTAGCTTCAAATATTGCCTTTGACACTTACTGTTTTTTAATCTCAGGCAAGTGACTTAATTGAATCTCAATATCTTCATTTTTACTTTATTTATTTATTTATTTATTTATTTATTTATTTATTTATTTATTTATTTTTGAGTGGGAGTCTCAGCACACTCCCGGACACTGCAGCCTCGACCCGCTGGGCTCCGGCGATCCTCCCGCCTCAGCCTTCCAAGTAGCCGGACTACAGGTGCGCGCTACCACGGCTGGCTAATTTTTGATTTATTATAGAGACAAGGGCTTGCCTAGTTGCCCAGGTGGGTCTCAAACCCGCAGGCTCAGGCAATCCACTCGCCTCGGCCTCCCAAAGTGCTGGGATTATAGGCTGAGCCACTGGCCTTATTTTATTTTTTTAGAGATGGAGTCTCGATTCGTTGCCGTGGCTGTTTTTGCACTCCTGGCTTCAAATGATCCTCCTGCCTCGACTTCCCAAAGTGCTGGGATTACAAGCGGTCAGACACCGTGCCCAGACAATATCTTCATGTTTAAATCAACAACAATAATTAATA
The DNA here is from genome assembly GCF_000164805.1 of Carlito syrichta. Taxonomy (NCBI): domain Eukaryota; kingdom Metazoa; phylum Chordata; class Mammalia; order Primates; family Tarsiidae; genus Carlito; species Carlito syrichta. The sequence continues at coordinate 21,495 of NW_007028668.1, read as the reverse complement.
TTTTGTAGAGTTATACTTAAGATAAGAAAAATAATGTACATAGTACATTATCAGACACATAATAAATGCTCAATAAATAGTGACATTATTATTATATGAGCTTTTAAAACCTAAAAATTTACCAAGCTGCTAAAAAAAATCTTTTTTTTTTTTTTGAGTTGGAGTCTCACTCTGTCGCCCAGACTGGAGTGCAGTGGCCGCTTCCCACCACCGCAGCCTCGACCTGCTGGGCTCAGGCAATCCTTCCACTTCAGCCTTCCAAGTAACTGGAACAGGCACACGCCACTATACCCAGCTAATTTATTTATTGTAGAGATGAGGTCTCTTAGAGTTTCCCAGGCTGGTCTTGAACTTGTGGGCTCAGACAATCCTCTCACTTCGGCCTCCTAAAGTGCTGGGATTATAGGCATGAACCAGTGCGCCCAGCCTAAAAAATCTTTTTAAAAAATCCTTTTTATTTTTTGTTTTAAAGATGTGGGGTACAATTCAGGTTTAGGTACATAAGTGGTCATTGTATAGGTAAAGTTTGGGCCTTCCATTTCGCCTGGTTTGAGATTGGGTACCCTTATTAATGTTATGTCACCGCCCCTCACCAGTGTCCTCCTACTGCCAATCACTTTCTTAAAGTGTTAAGATAAATGTTCAGGGTCCACTTATGAGTGAATATATATGGTACTCAGATCTTTGTTTCTGTGATAGATCGCTGAGTATTATAGACTCTAAGTCTATCCAAGTTGCTGTAAAGTCTATAATTTTGTCCTTCTTTATGGCTGCATAATATTCCATCATGTATAGATAACACTTTTTTTTTTTATCCAGTCCACTTTCAATGGGCAGCATGGTTGGTTCCATGTTTTTGCTATTGGGAATAATGCTGCAATAAACATGTATGTGCAAGTATCTTTTTTATAGAGTGATTTGAGTTCCTCCAGGTGTTTTCCCAGAAGGGGGATTGCTGTGTTGTATGGAAGATCAATTTTTAGATCTAAAAAAAAAAAATCTTGAAATTACACTTTTTAAATGTGCTAAGAAATGAAACCCACATATTTGATGTTCTCACAAAACTCTTTTTATCTTTACTACTTGAAATATTTCCTTGAATTTCTATTTGTAGCATTCCTGGAAGACAATGTAGTGCTGTTTTTAAACTTGAAACCACAAACTAACACACTTTCACTTTAGGATGGAATTTGACAGCACTAAAGCAAGTTCAACATGGAACTACCCCAGAGATTACTCAACTGTGGAGGAATCCTAGCACCTGTAAACTTTTATTTCCGTTTCTTATCTTATAATAATTTGGTAAATATAAGAAATGTGATACTTAAAATACATAGATTCTGCAGATCATACTGAGGCCAAAAACAAATGCATAGCTAGAATGTCTTCATACTGCTCTTTTCAAAATAACACTAAAAGCAAAATCTTAAGCATCAGACAGACATAGGTTTTAACCCTGGCTCTGCTACTCCATGGCTGTGTGATGCTAGACAATTTACTTAATCTCACTAAGCCTTGGGTTTTTGAGTGTGAAGTGAGGATGATAATAATAATAGTACATACCTCACAGGGCTATATGAGAACTAAATGATAGGATGCACGTAAAATGCTTACTTAGACCAGTGTCAGCAACACAGTAAGTGTTCAAAAAAAAGTTAGCAAAATCAAATGGTAACAAACCATATTGTTGGTAGAGGAACTTTGATAAATTTCATTTATATAATCTGCTGCTTCTGGTGGGTGTTAGATAAAAATTTGAAAATAAGCTTGGCTCGGTGGCTCAGGCTGTAATCCTGCGCTTTTGGGAGGTTGAGGTGAGTGGATTGCCTGAGCCCGCGGGTTCGAGACCCGCCTGGGCAGCGAGACCTCATCTCTACAATAAATAAAAAAAATCAGCCGGGTGTGGTAGCGCGTGCCTGTAATTCCAGCTACTTGGAAGGCTGAGGCGGAAGGATCGCCGGAGCCCAGCAGGTCGAGGCTGCGGTGGCCGGGAGCGGCCACTGCACTCCCAGTCTGGGCGACAGAGTGAGACTCCAACTCAAAAAAAAAAAAAAATATTGAAAATAATTTCATACTATAATTTGTAAAGATGGGTGCTCATATGAAAACAGAATTGGAGGTAGCCTTCTTACATTGTTCTATTAAGCCACTGTTCTATTAAAACCAAGAACTTTGCAGGGAGTTCTAGGAACTGGGAACACAGGCTCAATTCAGGATTCTAAAAAGAAAAAAGATGCACTGGTGACTTTGGAGACATCAGAAATAGCCCTTCAATTAGAAAAAGAAGTAGAAGAAGAAAAAAGAAAAGAAAAGCCCTTCAGAGACACTTCCTTGCCCTCCCAAATGAAAGTAGTCCCTCCCTCTTAGTCCACCAGAGTTGGGGTTCCCAACCCCCAACCATGGCCTGTTAGGCATCAGGTCTCACAGCAGGAGGTGAGCTGTGGGCTAGCAAGAGAAACTTGATCTGCATTTACAGCTGCTCCCCATCACTCATATTACCTCCTGAGCTCCACCTCCTATCAGATCAGCAGTGGCATTAGATTCTCATAGGAGCATGCACCCTATTGTGAACTGCACGTACGAGGGATCTAGGTTACACACTCCTTATGAGTATCCATTGCCTGATGATCTGTGGTGGAGCTGAGGCAATGATGCTAGCACCCGGGAGTGGCTGCAAATACAGATTGACATTAACAGTGAGGTTTGACTGCACATTCCCTCCACCTCATCCATGGAAAAATTGTCTTCCATGAAACCAGTCCCTGATGCCGAAAATGTTGGGGACTGCTGAATGCTAGCTCCTGTTGGCGAAGATGGTGTTGGGTCTCTGTGCTTCATGGCTGTATCATCAACACGTAGAACAGTTCCCGCACATTGCAAATTTCTGGGAACTACCTAGTGAATGAATGAATGAATGAATGAATGAGTTTGTACATTGACAACGCTGGCATATGCTCAGTGCTTCTTAGAAGAGAAGACAAAAGGTGAACTGATCTTACAGCTGCCGAAAGAGGAAACAAGAAAGTGAAATTCATGACCACACAGTCCTTGCACTGAAGTCTTGGATCACATGGACTCAGAGATTCTAGAGGAGGAAACAAAGGAAATATAAATCAGCTGGGTAATCCCAGGCCAAAAAGAATAAAGAAAAAATAATTTTACACACACACATACACACACACCCCACACATATATGTGGAAATACACCATCTGCTGAGACGTGGGGTAAATTAGAATGTGGTTAAGTTGTTTCTGTGGCCTCTGGGTCACCACCCACTCACTGCCTCTTGGGTCTCTTCCGTTTCATTGATCCCCTCTCCTCAGTTTCCTTTGCGGATTATTCCTCATTTTCCCAACCTCTGAACATTAGAAGGCCCAGACAGGTTCTCAAATATCTCTTCACACACACCTCCTGGGTGACCCCAACCTGCCCCCATAGTCTTGAACTTCGCCTTCATACTGACAACTTCTCAGCTTTGACCTCTTTCCTGAACTCCAGATGGGTTCACACAGTCGACTGCTCAACACTCTACTTGTGTACCTAAATAGGCATCTCAAACTTAAAAAGCAATCAGAATTGAAAATTTGATTTTTTTTCTCCCCAAACTCAACAAACCCATCCTTGTAGCTGTTCAAGTCAAACCTTAGAACCATTCTTTCCTCCCCTCTCTCACAATTCACATCCAGGCTTTGGCAAATGCTTTTGACTGAGTCTTCAGTAGATACCTATCATCTGACTACTTTCTCACCTCCTCTGCTAGTACTCTGGTCCAAGCCTGGATCTTCTACCTGGATGATTGCAACAGCCTCCTAACGGTCTCGGCTCCTGCCCCTGCTGCTGCCTTGGCCAAGCCCCAGCAGCCAGAGTGATTATTTAGAACAGAGAAGTTACTATGCCACTCTCCACCCTCCAATGGTGTCCATCTTACCACAGTCAAAGCAAAAGCATGACCTGGCACACAGGGCCTCTTCTCAACTCACTTCCAACTCTTCTCCCCCAGCCCGCTCTGGCTGGACACCCTGCCCTTGGTGTTCTGCAAACCAGTCACACACCTACCCTCCTTCCTCAAGCCCTCTGTGCTTACTGTTTCCTCAGCCTGCCATTCTCTTCCCACATACATCAACCTATATTCCTTCTCTCCCCTCAAGTCTCTTCCTCAATATCATCTTTTCGGAGAGGCTTCCCCTACCTTCCCCATCCAAAAGAGCACACACTTCCACCCCCGACCTTGCTTTAGTTCCTTCACTGTCCTTATCACTGCTGTTGGTGATGTATACTTTTTGTATGTTTTGTTGTTGTATTCTTCACGATAGCATGAAAATTCCATGAGAGCAGGGAAACAGGGTGAGAGTGTGCTCTTTTAGATAAGAAAGTTCATTTTGTTCACTGTTCTATCCCCAGGGCCTAGATACCTGCCTAACACACAACACACGCTCAAAAAATTTTTTTAAGTTTTAAATTTATTTTATTTTAAAGACGCAGGGTACAATTCAGGATTAGGTATACAAGTGTCAAAAAAATTTGTTGAATGAATGAATAATATTGTTTGGGTGAAATGTTCTGTATATTACAACAGGAGAAGATAAAAATAGCCACTTGCTGCATGCCTTCTGAGGGGCAAATATTGTGAATGCAGTATGAAGACTAGTTGGCATTCCAGATGAGTTTAAGATAAATTTAGAAAATATTAGTTTAAAAATTCAAGATAAGGCTTAGAAGAACTGATTGTAAGTTAATAAATGGTTTAAGTTAGAGAAATATTATCTTCTTTTTATTAGTCATTCTTCTAATCCATTGTATCAGACTAGTATGTTCTAGTATGACTAGTAGGTTCTGTAGCACTTGCCTTTGGTCTCAAGAGTTAATCCTTTGGGCCAGAAAATGTAAATTAGATTACCTCCAAGTTTCTGTTGATAACCCTCTATCTCTATCTTAGATAACAATCCCCTTTAGCTTTGAGTATTTAAGGGGTTGTCTTTTTCACACTGTGAGAACTACCAAGACCAAGAGGAAACACAGACCTGTAATTATAATAGACAACATAAGCCCTTAAAAGAAAATATAGATCTACAATTAAAACTGTTCTTTCATTCACCAGACATTGGTTGAAATCTTATTATGTTTTGGGTGCTGGGCTGGGGAATCAAGGATGATAAGACATGTCAGCCAGGCTCGGTGGCTCAGCCTGTAATCCCGCACCTTTGGGAGGCTTAGGTGAGTGGATTGCCTGAGCCCGCGGGTTCGTGACCCACCTAGGCAGTGAGGCCTCATCTCTACAATAAATCAAAAAATCAGCCGGGCATGGTAGCACATGCCTGTAATTCCGGCTACTTGGAAGGCTGAGGCGGAAGGATCACCGGAGCCCAGCAGGTCAAGGCTGCGGTGGCCGGAAGCGGCCACTGCACTCCAGTATGGGCGACAGAGTGAGACTCCAACACAAAAAAAAAAAAAAAAAAAAAAGACATGTCCACACCTTCACGGAACTCACAGAGAGTCTGAGTGACAGCCAGAGAACCTGAACTTTGTTGTATGACAACAGAGGGATACCCAGTTTACTATGTTAGCCAATGCAAGGGCACCCCGCTCAGCCTGAAGAGGGTCAGCAAGGCTTCCTAGAGGACCTGGCACCTCAGCTGAAACTTGCATAATGTGTAGAAATGGGAGTGTGGGGTGGGTCATATTCCAGACAGAGGGTAGAACATTCGCAAAGTCATGATGGCATGAATCTGTATGATGTGTGCAGGAAACCACAAACACTCAAGGCAGATCACTATAGAGATGAGGCTGTAAATGGGGGCAGAGGCCAGGACACAAAGAACTTTATTTAACACATTATGGAGAGCCACTGAAGCAGGGGAATGTGACTGCCATCTGCACACACTTGGAGACAGCCAGGATGCTGTGGCAGCATCAAATGACAGGTGATGTAGGTCTGAATTAGGGCAGGAGGGGCAGAGATGGGGAATAAGGGAACAGACTTAGAAATGCTGAGTCAAAATCAGTGGAACTTGATGTTAGGGAGACCTAGAGGGAAGAGGCCAGGATAACCCTGAGTTTTCTATTCAGGAGAGTGTTACCACACAAATACGGATCGGAACAGTCAAGAAGAGGATTTCATTTTTAGGTATGTTAAACTTGAACTGCTAAGGGAAAAGCATTCCAATCCATCCATTTATTCAAGAACTACCTATAAAATAGCAATGTGAGTTTCTAAGAGTGAATTTGAAGGGAGAGGCCTAGGCTTCAGAGAGATGGACATCATTAGCATGTGGATAATCAGGAGTGAAGCTACAAGGATGGTTGGCACAGTACCTAGCACAAAGGAGGCTCTCAATGGGTGCCTATTGAGAGAATAAATGAAGAGTTACTCTATAAAAAGAGAAGAATTGGGAACCAAAGATGGGACTCCAGAAAACACAAATGCTTCAGGGGAGGGTAAAGGAGGCAGAAGCAGAGTGGTCAGAAAGGTGGTGTCATGGAGATAAAGTGAGACAGGCATAGGAACTAGGTATGCCACACATTGTCAGGCATCATAACTGCTTTTAACCTTCTGAGTCTTCTCCCATGTTAATATTTCTTCATGAATTAGTCCTCAGTTAAAAGTTAAGTCAGGCTGGGCTCGGTGGCTCAGCCTATAATCCCAGCACTTTGGGAGGCCAAGGCGAGTGGATTGCCTGAGCCCATGGGCTTGAGACCAGCCTGGGCAACTTGGCGAGACCTCGGCTCTACAATAAATTTTTTAAAAATTAGCCAGGCATAGTAGGGCACACCTATAGTTCCGGCTACTTGGAAGGCTGAGGCAGAAGGATCTCCAGAGCCCAGCAAGTCGACGCTGGGGTGGCCGTGAGTGTGCCACTGCACTCCAGCCTGGGCGACAGAGTGAGGCTCCAATAATAAAAAAAAAAAAAACTAAGCCAGTCTCTAGATAAATCTAGACCGAAAACACAGACATTTCATTTTTCTAGAGCTTTGCTACCTTACAATCCAAGGGCTATTTGGGCAATAGTTGCGTTTCTAGTTACCAAATTGAAGGAACACGTTTATGCTATTATGTGCTTTTGCTTTAAATAATTTTGGATACTTTTTCCGCATTTATGATGTTTTTTTCTATTCTTAGTGTTAACTCCTCAAAGCTAATTTATTATTTTTTTATTTTTTTTATTTTTTTTTTTGAGTTGGAGTCTCACTCGGTCGCCCAGACTGGAGTGCAGTGGCCGCTCCCGGCCACCGCAGCCTCGACCTGCTGGGCTCCGGCGATCCTTCCTCCTCAACCTTCAGAGTAGCCAGAATTACAGGCATGTGCTACCACGCCCGGCTGATTTTTTGATTTATTGTAGAGATAAGGTCTCGCTGCCCAGGCGGGTCTCGAACCCGCGGCTCAGGCAATCCACTCACCTCAGCCTCCCAAAGGCGCGGGATTACAGGCTGAGCCACCGAGCCCGGCTCAAAGCTAATTTAAACTAGAGGATGCAACTTTGTTAGTGTAAAACCAATTGAAAGTCTAAGACTAGATTTTCACATTTATTTAGTGTTATATTCACGTACTGATGAGGGATTGTGGTTCCTGATCAATTATATGTAAGGGTAATGATTAATGTTTATAAACATCTATTTTTCATGTGTTGGTTTTAATTTGATTTGTTTTTGCCTACTCAGCATCCATACCCTATTCTGATAGAAACAGTACCCAAGTTTTTCTTGGGGAACAACGTCTCCCTTATTCCTTGTCAAAATGATTTAGGTAAAGCAACTCCACTTGGATTAAAGGGGAGGGTATGTAACCTAGAGTTGATTAGTAAAACTTTGCAATCCCCTGTGCCCAGTGATCTGCTCAGGAATGGGCTCATGACCCAATCAGAGGCAAAGAGATAGAATTCTTGGACATGTTAGAGCAGCCAGGCCAAAGGCACTGGGCTGAACTTGGACCTTGATAGATAGACACCTGGAGCAGGCATGGACCACTGCTCCCATGGCACTCTGGGCATCACAAGGAGAGGCTGTCAGAGAATGAAACTGATGCAGAGAAAAGATAAGCTGATAAATGAAGAAGGAGAAAGAGATGACATTGCTTCTGCAGACATTGCTTCAGATCCTGCCTCTGACCTTCCCTGAAATTAGCATATTGCTGCACTTCTTAACTATGGGAGCCAATACATTCCCTCTTCAAGCTTTGTCAAACTTTGTTAGCTTTTCTACTACTTGCAGCCAAAAAGACCAGGTGAAAGACATCATTTCATCTCTGTTTTTGCTGCCTCATCCACTAACAGGAAATCAACTGTCCAAAGCCAGTGTTACTCCCAGCTAAACTATCCACGCTATGCTCGGTGTTTTCACGTCAACCTTTTGTCAGTTTCTGTACCAGGCTCCCTCTCTACTGCTCTGTGCTCTCTCTGTCCCAGGGCTTGGTTCCCAACCTGAGCTCACCGAACTCACAGCCCAAGCTTGGACCTCACTACTTCCCATGGACACTTCCTGTTTATTATGTATACCTAGAGTGGGCTCTTTCTCTCCTGACAATCTGTTTGTTTTAGTAAGTAGAGGCAGGACTGGAGGAAAGCCACTTCTGTTCTCAAGATTGGAAAGCCCAGTGCCAAATTGTGGGGCCTGGCTGCCATCCAACACCACCAGAACACTCTGTTCAAGCTCAAGCCTTCTTATCCTGAACATCATACCTACTGCTACTTTTCCTCCCTCCTTTTCTGATGACAGGTTTAGCCTGATGTTATTCCCAATTCTGTCATCTTTTTTGTTGCCATGCCACCTTTCCAGGCTATTTCCCCTCTGGAGTTCTTGGGAATTTCTGTGAAATCAGGCCTTAGCCGGGCTCGGTGGCTCAGCCTGTAATCCCGCGCCTTTGGGAGGCTGAGGTGAGTGGATTGCCTGAGCCCGCGGGTTCGAGACCCGCCTGGGCAGCGAGACTTCATCTCTACATAAATCAAAAATCA
>NW_007028668.1:8557-12529 GCF_000164805.1 Carlito syrichta | reverse complement strand
GCACTCCAGTCTGGGCGACAGAGTGAGACTCCAACTCAAAAAAAAAAAAAAAGAAATCAGGCCTTAATGGTTGAGAGCAATCTAGCTTCCAAACACTATTTCACAACCACTGCAGTGACATTCTTCCTCCTCAAATAAAGTTGTTTCCCTTTCCCGCCTCTGGACAGGCAAGATAAGTCATTTATCTCTTCCAAGAGAGGAAAATAACTATCTTCAGGATTATATCAGAAAAGAATTTTTCCTTTAGCTTTCCCCGAAGCACACAGAAATACAGAGGGATAAAAGTTTATCTGTGTGCAGGTGATGACTTAATCTTCCTCTGGTTTTATTATCTTTCCCTCATTCACTAAGTATAAATTGCATGTGTTTTACGTTCTTGTCAAGCCCTGGAAATTTAGTTGTAACTATAACTGTGCTGAGTAATTGGCTCACAGAAGAAGGTAAGACAGACACGATCCCTGCTTCCTTCAAGTTAAATTCTAGTGAGGGTCGAGAGAGGCAGTAAGCACACATGGAAATAAATAAATTAGCAGCATTTCAGACAGTGAGAAGTGCTACCAAGACAATACAAGATACTATATTTTCGAGTAAGGGACTATTTTAGATGGAGTGATCAGAAAAGACTGTTCTGAGGAATTAATATTTGAGTTAAAACTCAGTAAGAGAAGGTGCAAACCACGTCAAGACCCAGGAGAGTATATTTCAAGGAGCCAGCACCTGCAAAGACTCTGAGCCCGGAGCCAGCTTGATATGTTAGAGTAGAGGTCGATTTACAACCTAGGAAATAACAGAGGAACAAAATCCGGCCTTCCTTTTTCTTTTTCTTTTCTTTTCTTTTTTTTTGGACAGCCGACAGCTGAGAATGATTTTTACATTTTTAAGTGGCTGAAAAAACAAAACAAAACACTGATATTTTGTGACGTGTGAAAATTATGTGAAATTCAAATTTCAGTGACCATGAAGAACATTTTTGTTGGAACACAACCATGCTCATTCATTTATGTATTTTCCATGGCTGGTTTTCATGCCTCGTTGGCAGAATTAAGTGATTGCAACAGAGACCATGTGGCCTGTAAAACCTAAAATATTTACTATCTGGCCCTTTGCAGAAGAAGTTTACAGACTCTTGAGTTAGAGGAACAAGAAGTATCTTCCCAGGCTTGAAAGAATCTTGAATTTCTTTGAATTATTTAGGATCCTTTTGCCTGTAAATAACAGAAACCTATGTGCAATTGACTTACTTAATCTAAGGGATTTTAAATGACCATAAACTCTTTGATAATCTTTTCTTCAGGCGGGAGACTCTATGTCTTCTCTCCTGGAATCTGAATGATGTTTCTTTGTGACTGCTTTGACCCATAGAATATGGCAGAAGTGACACCGTGCCAGTCCAGGCTCGAGTCTTAATAAACTGGAAGTTTCCACTTCCTGTCCCTTGAACTACTCTCTTTGGGAGCCCTGCATCCTGTGGACGAAATCTGACTACCTTGAGATGGCCACAGTGAAGAATCCACATGCATGTGTTTTGGCTGAAGGTCACAGCCGAGCCCAGACTTCCAGCCATCTCTGTTAAGGTGTCAAGTAGGCACAGATGAGAAGCCATCTTAGGCTCTAAAGACCAGTCCGCCGGGCTCGGTGGCTCAGCCTGTAATCCCGCGCCTTTGGGAGGCTGAGGTGAGTGGATTGCCTGAGCCGGCGGGTTCGAGATCCGCCTGGGCAGCAAGACCTCATCTCTATAATAAATCAAAAAATTAGCCGGGCGTGGTAGCGCATGCCTGTAATTCCGGCTACTTGGAAGGCTGAGGCAGAAGGATCGCCGGAGCCCAGCAGGTCAAGGCTGCGGTGGCCGGGAGCGGCCACTGCACTCTAGTCTGGGCGACTGAGTGAGACTCCAACTCAAAAAAAAAAATTAAAAAAAAAAAAGACCAGTCCATCAGCTAGCTGAATACCACTGAGGGGTCTCAGTCAACGATAAATGGAATAGAAGAATCACTTAGCTGGGCCCTTCTTGGACTCCAGTCTACAAAACTGTGAAATAGCATAAAATGAATGCTGTTTTAAGCCACTCCATTTTGGGCAATAGGCAATCAGAAGAAACAACACAGAAATTTTGTTATCTCAGAATTTTGTTTTCTTATAATAAGAAGCTCAGAGGTCCATCCACAAAATATTCAGCTACTGATTTTCTGCAGTTTCCTTGGCTCTACTCCCTGCTTTGGGTTGGTTTAAATGTCAGGCTGGTAGCAAAATGACTGCAGTAGTTCCAGAATCACATTCAAACCCTACAACGTCCAGAGGAAGAAGAAAAATTGTTCTTAAGGAGAGAAAATGTAGACTGGATCTACCTTGGAATTGGAAACAGGGTCACCCCTCCGAGACACTGGTGAACAAATGGAAACCTGATCATATTTGAGGTTCTATTAGGAAGGAAGTAGGTGAGTGGATATTGGGTCAAGAAAGCACTGTCTCCAAAATATCTTTCTTCTCACCATCATTCATTGATTCATCCAGAATATTTTAGGTTCAACCATATGAATATGCTTTTACATAAGTAAAAAGTAGTCAAATAACTATCATTTCAAATGGCTAAGCAATATTTGTCAAGCCAGTACTATAGTGACAGGATTGTAGTTAGATGTCAGGACAACTACAATTAAATACTAAGGTTCAGGAAGAAAAAAAAACAGGACCAGGTACAGAATCTGCAGAACCCAGTGAAAAATGAAAATGAAGGCCTCTGGTCAAAAACTACCAAGAATTTCAAGATGATGACAGCAGAGGATTAAAGCAAACCTGAAGTCCTTCGACGTGTAGAGTGAGTGTGCAGACTGTATGCCCATGAAGCTGGCCCTTGAAAAGAACAGGCATCCAGAAGAGAGAACAGCAAGGGACCTAGTTTAGACGGAGGCAAGTGTGTATGTATGTGTGTTGGGGGTCTGGAGGTCAAGAAGAACTCTCTGAGAAGGGAATATTTAAGCAGGAACCTGAAGGATATGTAGGAGTAGCCAGGTGAAGAGGAGAGGAATGCAACCCCCTGGAAGTAGAATAACATTCTCTCTTCTCCTCCATGCTCCAAGTTGGTGAAGAGACTTAGGTGAGCCTGTCTCCATCGGTTGTAATGAGACACAGAGATAAAGGTAACAGATCCCTTTCCTGTTTGTGCCAGCTCAGGCCTGTTCCCAACTCTTTTTTTGTGTGTTCTACATTTTAGCACTTGGGTAATCTACCCATATAATGTGATCCTTCCCTTTCAGTACTGTAGATAGTCAGGCCTGCCAGAGAGGGGTCCCAGCCTTGCTCGGTTCTCAATGCTCAGTGTGCTCATTGGCAGATGCTTCCTAGGACAACAGCCTAACCTAACTGATTCACTTGTCACAGGCTTGCCATAAACAGGAAAGAGTCCTTCTTGTCCTCGAGCTCCAAATCATGAAGACATTTAATCACCAAACCCAAATCTTTTCCTTAAATTACCTTATCCCACTCAAAACATTTTATCACCAAACCCAAATCTTTTCCCTAAAATTACCTTATCCCACTTTTAGTTTTGCAATGTTCTTTTTCTATATTAGATCCTATGGAAACTTGATGATGTACTGGGCCCCCAAGTCATTGTAAATAGAATCAGATGAGAAGCTTATTAAAAATACAGACACCCAGCACCATGCCAAACCTAGGTCCTCTATTTTTAACAAGCTCCACAGGTAATTCTGATGCACTGCCAGGTCTCAACTACTGCATCAGCAGGCTGGATAGAATAAGAAAAAAAATCCCATTTGGCTGGGAGGAATCAGAAAGTTTCGGTTTTGCCATTAACTATGGCTCCTAGGCAAACCACTTTGATTCCGTTCCTCAATTTTCTTTTTTCTTTTTTTCTTTTTTTGAGTTGGAGTCTCACTCAGTCGCCCAGACTGGAGTGCAGTGGCCACTCCCGGCCACCGCCACCTTGACCTGCTGGGCTCCGGCGATCCTTCC
>NW_007028668.1:5724-8235 GCF_000164805.1 Carlito syrichta | reverse complement strand
CACTGCACTCCAGTCTGGGCGACCGAGTGAGACTCCAACTCAAAAAAAAAAGAAAAGAAAGGTCAACTCTTCGAGTATTTTGTGTGTGTGTGTGTGTTGGAGTCTCACACTGTTGCCCAGGCTGGAATGCAGTGGCACACTCATGGCCACCCCAGCATCAACCTGCTGAGCTTCAGCGATCCTTCCACCTCAGCCTTCTGGAACTACGGGCGCGCGCTATCAGCTAATTTTGATTTATGGTAGCGCCGAGTTCTCCCCAAGTTGCCCGGGCTGGTCTCGAACCCGCGGGCTCAGGCAATCCACTCGCCTCGACCTCCCAAAGTGCTGGGATTACGGGCTGAGCCACCAAGCCCAGTCCAAGTATTTTTTAAGAAGGGCTGGAAGTTGTATCTAAATACGCATTTTAAGGGGTGACTACTGCAGAGAAAATAGTTTTAGTGTTTAAACCTTTTTCTCTCGGCAGCCTCAATCGTACTTCTACTCCCATCTCACTGTCACAATTATTACTATTTCTTGTCTTTACTGACCGTGTTAACAGTTATTGAGCACTTCATGTAAGCCAGGCATGATGCTGGATATTTTCTATGTGTTACCTGGTTTAATCCTTACAATGGCCCTTCAAAACCAGTATTATCATCCCTGTTTTACAGAGGGGAAAATTGAAGCTCAGGGAGGTTAAGTAATAGGGTAACGAGCCATGCAATAACTTAATTGTTTGTGACCTCTGTGTCCCAGATGTCCCCCATTCTTCTTTCTACCGAACCCCATTGCCTTACACAGAAAGTGCCTGCTTAGTCTAAGTCATCATAAGGAGTATTAAATGTGACATTGTATCTCACATAAAATGACAACTGAACTCACTGCCCATATCATGTTCTGTATTCCTGACTAGACTATAAGTTCCTTGGGGGCAGGAACTATGTTTTGTCCCCCACGGTATTACCAGCACATGCCCGGCACAGAGGAGGTATTAAAGAAATGTGTGTGGTATGAATATCTTGCTGGGTCCTCAGACCACAGCACCTTCACAGGGTTAGAAGAAAGTAAGTGTCAAGAAATCCCTTCCTAGGAAATAGAAATAGTGAATCCAGTCACCTTTGAAGTTTGGCCAAGTCTTTAAATAGCCTCAGATGATTTCGAACTTGGGATACTGGACAACTGTTTTTCTTCCTGAAGCTCTTTCCTTTCATCTTCTAGGCACAGCCATGCTTTGGCTTGAGTTTATGAGGAGCAGAAGTTTCCCAGAATCTGATAGAGGAATATGAGTTAAAAGACTCGAGTACCAGCCACACTTTTCCCAGGGCCAGTTAGCACCCAGAGAGCTCAAATCCGGATGCCATTCTCTCCACTGAGAACTGGAGCATAGTGTTATTTTATCACTTTCAGAACTGGAGTTAATCCTTGGTTGATAGAAGCCCCACGAAATATCCTTGGGTGAACTCTTTTCATACCTCAGAATCTCAAATGGAAAACAGTCAAATAAGACATATACAAACAGTCCAAATTTCCCACTAAAACTGTGGGGTTCCCGCAGTGGAGTCATCCTTCATTTACAGCTATTTAGTTCAGAATTGGACCTTCAGGTTCAGATAAACCTGAGATTAGGCTTTGACCTTGCCGCGTACCAGCTGGGCAACCTTGGGCAGAACACTGTAGCTCTTGAAGTCCTAGCAGCATTGCCTCTTGTTGGGAAGATGGTAAAATGTGATAATGTCTATACGGTGCTGAGCCCAGTGCCAAGCATATATTAGGCAGGCAGTAAATGGCGGCTTAGTCATAGTGATAACTCTGCTGGCTCCCACATACACATTTTATTCAAAACAGCTAAAAAGTCCAGTGTGTTCCTAGTGTTTAAATTGGCAGGTATGATATGAAGTCATCCTTCAACTGAGTAGATTACTTTCTCAACCTCCAAATTATAAGCAAAATTAATTTGGACTAAGGCAATGAAGTCATGTAGACATACTAATGACATGCCTGACCTGACCTCACCCTTAGAAAAGTTTAATACACTCTAAATCTGTTATTCTTACAAAGATTATTCTAACCCTTTATTTAAAAACCAGCCTTACTATTGCAATGCTTGCCTGTTTTATTATCCAAACTTTCTGTATCTATCTTCATCCTCAAATATAAGGCATGAAGCAGGTTTGACTTTGAACACAGTAAGCAGATGCAACATTATTCCTTACTTAAAAGAGATCCCTAGCAGGATCTTTAAAATCCCCATTCTACCGGGCTCGGTGGCTCAGCCTGTAATCCCGCGCCTTTGGGAGGCTGAGGTGAGTGGATTGCCTGAGTCCGCGGGTTCGAGACCCGCCTGGGCAGTGAGACCTCATCTCTACAATAAATCAAAAAATCAGCCGGGCGTGGTAGCGCATGCCTGTAGTTCTGGGCTACTCGGAAGGCTGAGGCGGAAGGATCACCGGAGCCCAGCAGGTCGAGGCTGCGGTGGCCGGGAGCGGCCACTGCACTCCAGTCTGGGCGACAGAGTGAGACTCCTACTCACAG
>NW_007028668.1:0-5704 GCF_000164805.1 Carlito syrichta | reverse complement strand
GAAGATGGTAAAATGTGATAATGTCTATAAGGTGCTGAGCCCAGTGCCAAGCATATATTAGGCAGGCAGTAAATGGCGGCTTAGTCATAGTGATAACTCTGCTGGCTCCCACATACACATTTTATTCAAAACAGCTAAAAAGTCCAGTGTGTTCCTAGTGTTTAAATTGGCAGGTATGATATGAAGTCATCCTTCAACTGAGTAGATTACTTTCTCAACCTCCAAATTATAAGCAAAATTAATTTGGACTAAGGCAATGAAGTCATGTAGACATACTAATGACATGCCTGACCTGACCTCACCCTTAGAAAAGTTTAATACACTCTAAATCTGTTATTCTTACAAAGATTATTCTAACCCTTTATTTAAAAACCAGCCTTACTATTGCAATGCTTGCCTGTTTTATTATCCAAACTTTCTGTATCTATCTTCATCCTCAAATATAAGGCATGAAGCAGGTTTGACTTTGAACACAGTAAGCAGATGCAACATTATTCCTTACTTAAAAGAGATCCCTAGCAGGATCTTTAAAATCCCCATTCTACCTCGTTTTCACTAGTTCACTGCTCAGTCCTCTACAGTTTCAAGCCAGATCATTTCAAAGGCTCAAGACACCCATTAGATCACACTGGCTAAAGGCAGATACATTTGAATTAGAAAAATTCTAACACTGACAAGAGTACTCTTCCCTATAGTTACGTAAAGCTACAAGATTCTGTTTGAACTATTGGGATGTAGACAGTTGTTTGTAAGAATCAGAATACAGTTTTCTCTGTCCCCCTTCTTCCTGCCAGGGACAATTGACAATGATCTGGACATGGAGTGTGAGCAAAATAAATTTTTGTTGTTATAAACCACTGAGATTTTAGGGCTACTGATTTCTGCAGCATAGCCTAGCCTAGCCTAACAGATGCAGCATAGATAGAAATGTGGTTGACATGTATAACAGATATACTTGGAACCACATCTAAGTCCTCTCATCTGGGTCTATAGTTAACTTCTAGAAGTGAGTGGTTTAGTGGGATAGAAACACAAAGCTCTCAATTAGAGCCAGCATCAGAATAGATTGAACAGACTGGCGAAAAGATTCAAAGAGGTATCTCCTCTATGTCATCATCAGAGTGAGAAACAGGATTCCTAGATCTGTATTCCCAGCTGGAATTCTCATCTGTCAACAGACAATGCATTGACACCCTGAAGAGAATCCAGAGCAAGTGGCCTCTCCCTCAGCCTCGGCGCTTCCCAGGTGAGTTGGAGACCTTCAGCTGAGAACTCCTTGGGAATGTTCATCCATATCTGTACCTCAAGTCTCCATGGAGGAGAGGCTCAGGGTTGATGCCAATCTTCCACACGTCACCTATTCCCAAGCTAGCCTCGCCATGAAGGAATCAGTGATCTTCCAAACATTTTCCTCTTATAGGTGAAATTAAAAAATATTGTTTATTATTTTAGTTTAAAAAATGCATGATCTAAATCCCACACTAGTAATAATAATAATGATAATTTTTTGAGCGCTTACTATTTGGCACTATGACCAGCCCTTAACACATCGTTTTATTTAATCCTCACAACAACTTGATTAGGTAGTATGTTAGGATTCTCCAGAGAAACAGAACCAATAGGATATATATAAATATGTAAGAAGAGATTTATTATAGAATTGGCTCACGCAATTATAAAGGATGAGAAGTCCCACGATATGACGTCTATAAGCTGAAGTACCAGGAAAGACAGTGCTGTAATTCAGACTAAGTTCAAAGGCCTGAGAAGCAGTGGAGTTGATGGTCTAATTCCCAGGCTAAGGCTGAAGGCCTGAGAAACTAGAAGGTGAAGGTGCTCCCTGGTATAATTATCAGAATCCAAAATCCCAAGAACCAGGAGTGCCAGTGTCTGAGGGCAGGGGAAGATAGATGTCCCTGCTTCAGCAGAGAGTAAATTCACCCTTCCTCTGCCCTTTTGTTCTATTCATTGAATGGTGCCTGCCCACACTGGTGAGGGCAGATCTTCTTTATTCAGTCTACTGATTCAAATGCTGATCTCTTCCAGAAGTATCCTTACAGACACAGCCAGCAATAATGTTTTACCAGCTATCTGGGCATCTTTTAGCCCAATCAAGTTGAAACATAAAAATAGCCATCATAGGTAGGAACTATTATTTCCTTTTTACAGGTTAAAAAAAAAAAACTTAGCCGGGCTTGGTGGCTCAACCTGTAATCCCGCGCCTTTGGGAGGCTGTGGTGAGTGGATTGCCTGAGCCCCGCAGGTTCGAGACCCGCCTGGGCAGCGAGACCTCATCTCTACAATAAATCAAAAAATCAGCTGGGCGTGGTAGCGCGCGCCTGTAGTTCCAGCTACTCGGAAGACTGAGGTGGAAGGATCGCCGGAGCCCAGCAGGTCGAGGCTGCGGTGGCCGGGAGTGGCCACTGCTCTCCAGTCTGGGCGACAGAGTGAGACTCCAACTCAAAAAAAAAACACAAAAACTTAAAGTGGTCAAGCAATTTGCCTAAGCTCAGTTCGCCTAGAAGTGGGAAAAATTATGCAAGCTCAAAAGCTATTCTCCTGGCCATAGTATTATATCTCAATCCCCACACCCAAGATATGAACCCTGGAGTTTTCCTTGTCTTCATTTTGTTGCCAATGACCTGATTACAACATTTCTGGTCTGACACCAACACTGCTTCAGTATGTTCCCCAGGAAAACCAGGCCCCCAATACCTGCTAATTTCTTCCTGCCTTTGCAGGGAAAAGCCTGGGAAATTAACCTAGAAAGAAAACAAAACACAACGATACAAGGAGGAAAAAAGGCATGGTGGGGGAGAGGAGAACAGTTATTTTCCCTTTTGATAATTCTGTGTGACTAACTAGGAACTGCTGAAGAGAAAAGGATCTATGCATTTGTTAGAGACTCTGAGGCTTGAGGCGGAAATAGACACTATGAGACTAAGAAGGGGGCAGAACCAGAGGCTACAGCCAGGAAACAAAAGACAGGAAACAGGATTTCTTTTTTCCAGTGTCCAGAACAAAGCTGACGAGGAGTTTGGCAGGAAGGGGGACCACCATTTCATACTTCTAGTGGAAAATGCACTAAGCTCAAAATTGAAGATATGTGGGAAGGGATGAGTCATGGAGAAATGGTGATATATCATATTCTCTTTCTGAGAAGAGTCATTTCCTATTCCTGCTCTGCATTCTTTAATTATTTCAGTCTCATTCTGTTCATTACAGGATGCTACAACTGGGATGTTACCCTCTTCACCTTTCCTTCCTTCACATATTGCTGTCCTTGCCTCTTGGAAGGCCTCTCCCACTTTATTAGCATAGGGAGCACTTCCTCATTTTTAGGGCTTAGCTTAGATGTCACTTTCTCAAAGGAGCATTCCTTGATTTTTCTCCTGTGACAGAGTTGCTAAACTGCTTATCCAGTACTCATTCTCCTCTCTCTCTTACTAACATTATTCTGATTCTGTTGGTGGTGAAGTTACCAGAAAACACTACATTTCTCGGTCTCCCTTGCAGCTGGGATGGTCACCTAACATAACTCTAGTCAGTGAATAGAAGTTGTTAGGTTCTAGCAATTTGTTAGATGGAAACTTTTCCTGAAAGAGAGGTCAGTTCAACTGGCAAGCTAGCTCTGCACTTGGCCCTTCTTCCTTGCCTCTGCCTGGAAAGGTGGAGCTCTAGCAACCTTCTTGCAGGCATGAGGTCAAGGGTCATATTCCAACAATGGCAGATCAGAAAATTAGAAGGAACCTAGGTCCCTGATGACATTGAGATTTCATAACAACCCTGCTCTGCTCACCTCCAGATTTCTCAACCCCCAAGGAAAAGAAACAAACTAAATTATTTAAGCTACTGTTGTTTAGGTTTCTGATATTCCCAGTTGAACATAATCTTCAATTGATAATCCCCTCAAGTATTTCCTCGAGGTCGCTCTCAAAACATGTCCTCCTCTCTTGTAGCACTTATACTTTGTAATTATTTATTTGATTGTTAATGGCTTAAGCTTCTCACCAGTCTATAAACTCCATGAAGTCCTGTCCCGACCAGCGGGACAAGTAAAACGTGGGCACGAGGAGGACTACCTGCTGCTGGTGAAAAGAGAGAGAGAGAGACCAAGAGAGAAAGAGACAGGAGACACGCAGAATGGAGGCAAGACAGTGTTCTGATCAAGCCTCCAAATTTTATTGTTAGGCGATTGCTTATATACATAGCAAAGAGGGGCGGGCTGAAATAGGGCGTGTGGCGGCTTATGATAGGAGGAAGAGTAGTGGGTGGTATGAGGAGAGGAGGTGGGAGGGGTGTTGTGGCTTGGCGCGCGCGGGCTTTTTGGAGGACAAAGAAGAAGGCTTATATGAGATGATTGCTATTTTTAAAATGGCTCCCAACATCTCCTCCCTTTCTGTTCAAAGACAGAAGGGATGGTGAGCATTAACCGGGTGAGGGAGTAGGGGCCCGGCTCCTCCCGTGGATTCTCCGAGTCCACCACCATTGGCTCTTGGTATCTTTTGGGGAGGAGAGGCAGAGCCAGAATTGATTTTTGAGAAAATTAGAAAATTAGATACCAACCTCTATGCAAGCCAGGCGTGCTCACAGGGATACCCAGAGGAGGTCGAAGTTTTTGAGACCTTCCCTTGCAATACATTGTTCTACACTCATCCCGGTGCTCATACCCTGTTCCCCTTAAAGGGAGAGGGTAGACATGCCTCTGGTTATCATGTCGTCCCCGTAGGGAGGGAGCCGTAGTAGTCCTTTTCCGTGCCTTCTGCCAATGCCAGCCGTTGGTAATGGATTTGGATAGGTTTAGAGAGGACAGCATCAATTTGTCTTTTGATAAGATTAGTAAAATGGCGAAACACCCAGGGACCGAAGGTTATGAGCAAAAGGAGGCAAAAGAGGGGGCCCAAGACAGGGAGGAGGTAAGGGAGGAGTTCATTAAGTCCGGTCCAAAGCGGGTTCTCGAACAATTCTTTTCTTCGCTTGATGAGGTCTTCTTGTAATTTCTTGATTTTGTCTCGGACGATGCCAGACTTGTTGGCGTAGAAACAGCATCGTTCCTGTAAAGCTAAACAGATTCCTTCCTGTTCTGCAGTTAATAGGTCTAATCCTCTGCGATTTTGTAGAACTACCTCAGCTAAAGAATCAATTTGATCTTGTAGATCATTAATAGTTCCAGAGAGAGTTTGAACATCATCAATTAACTGACGAGACAACTTATTATAGGTATTAACAGCGACCCCTATCCCCGCTCCGCCGGAGGCTACAGCGGTTGTAACCCCCAAGCTTAGAAGTAGGGGAATGGCTTGGAGAGCACGCTGGTGGCGTCCCGCTATAAGGTCAAGACTAGGGAGAGGGACAGGTTCATCCCCGGGGATGATAGAGATGTCGGGGAGAAGGCTAGCAGAGGCCTGTCCAATTGAAAGGGAGCATGGTGTAGGCAAGGTTGCCTCCACAAATGAACACTTGTCCTGGAGGGGGGCAGATGGAGGTGGAAACGTTAGTTACAGTATGACAATTGGAAAAGGTGACAAATCCGACGTCACTATCATAAGAATTATTTTGAAATTTCCCTTGGAAGCAACCGGAGGAATTGAAACCCAAGGGCTGTACTCTGAAGGGGGGTGATAATGAGCAATTGGCATCTCCATTGAAAGGGACATAGGAAGCGTTTAAGACAGGAATGGCAGTAGGTAGAGGCATACCAACG
>NW_007028667.1:0-693 GCF_000164805.1 Carlito syrichta | reverse complement strand
AGATGTTCAAGGTCCACTATATGAGTGAGAACATTTATACTCAGATCTTTGTTCTGTGAGAGGTCACTCAGTATTATAGACTCTAGTTCCATACAGGTTGCTGCAAAATTCATGATTTTGTTCTTTTTATGGCTGTGTAATATTCCATCATGTATATGTACCACATTTTTTTAATCCAGTCCTCTTTTGATGGACAACATGGTTGATTCCAGGTTCTTGCTATTGTGAACAAGGGTGCAATAAACATTCGTGTGCAGGTATCTTTTTGATAGAGTTCTTCAGGGCATATTCCCAGTAGGTAGATTGCGAGGTCATATGAGAGGTCAATATTTAGAGCTTTTAGGAATCGCCACACTGTTTTCCACTGAGGTTGCATTAGTTTGCACTCCCACCAACAGTGTAGAAGTGCTCCCTATTCACCACACACTCTTAAGCAATGGTTATTTTTGTTGTTGTTGTTGTTTTTAAATCAGTATATTTTATTATGATGTTGTGGGGTACAGTTAAGGGTTAGGTATACAAAAATGCTTTATTTAGGCCTCATGTTGATAACAGGTGTCTCCCCGTCCCCAGACAGATGTTTACAACCATTAGTCCCACCCCCCTTCCCCAATAGTTTCCCCCAACCACTGTCAGTCATTTTCTTATGGTAGTGCATTGAATGATCAAGGTCCACTATATGAGTGAGAACGG
>NW_007028666.1:0-599 GCF_000164805.1 Carlito syrichta | reverse complement strand
TGGTGAAGGTCACGGGAGCCACATTCATGCTGACACACCTCAGCCAAGCTGACAGAGAGCTCAGCGATAAAAATTGTGGCTCCCAAGTCCATCACAATGGGTATCCATGATTCCCCAGCCATAGGTCTGCATGGACAGTGAACGATGGAGTGATCAGGAGAGGAAGTGACCCTCCACTTGCATGAAGGTGGCAGACCGGGTGACTGGAACCTGGTTTGGCTGTGGTGTTGCTGATCCGCTTTGATCATTTTTGGCCCAAAGGAAGCCCTAAATCGGGGCCACCTGTTCCTTGAGTTCACACACGTCTTTGCCATGGGACATGAGTGTGGGTGGTGGAGGCAGGCCTTCTGGAATTCGTGGACGAAGGTGCAGGATGGACATACCCGATGGCCACCTTTGAAACCTGCTGTGAATGACAGGAGGAAAGTGCATTTCTTATCCCATACCTGTGGGTGAATCCTCGAGCTGGGTGGCAGGGGTGGTGGTGGTGGCGGTGGTGGTGATTATTATTTTTTGGAGTCGGAATCCCACTCTGTCACCCAGGTCAAAGCAAAGGGGTATGTTCACGGCCACCATGGACTCCACCAGCTGGGCTCATG
>NW_007028665.1:0-710 GCF_000164805.1 Carlito syrichta | reverse complement strand
TATATAGCTATGTCCTCACTTAGTTTAATTAGCAATTGTTTATAAATCTGGGTCCTCCTATGTTGGGTGTGTTTGTATTCAAGATGGATATTTCTTGCTGGTGGAATGAGCCTTTTATCCTTATGTGTCTTTCAGTGTCCTTTTAAACTTGTATTGTCTTGAAGTTTGTTTTGTCTGACCTAAGAATGAATTATTCTGCCCTTTTTTGTTTTCTATTTGCTTGGAATATCTTTCTCCAACCTCTTACTTTGAACCTATGGGTATCATTAGCAGTGAGATGATTTTTTGAAGGCTGCAGAAGGATGTATCCTGTTTCTTTATCCAATTAGCCAGTCTATGACTTTTAAGTGTTGCATCCAACCAATTCACATATAAGTAAATTATTGATATGTGGGAGCTTGTTTTTATCATATTGTTATTAAGAGGCTGCTTTGGCTGGACACGTTGGTTCACACTTACAATCCCAGTATTTTGGGAGGCCAAGGTGAGAAAATTGCCTGAGCTCATGGGTTCGAGACCAGCCCAGGCAACTTGGTGAGAACACATCTCTATAATAAATCAAGAAAAATTAGCTGGGCATGATGGCACATGCCTGTAGCTCCAGCTACTTGGAAGACTAAGGTGGCAGGAGTTGCAATCTTAATATCAGTCAAAACAACCTTTAAGCTATCAAAAATTTTAAAAGATGCAAAAGGACACTACATAATGAA
>NW_007028663.1:0-774 GCF_000164805.1 Carlito syrichta | reverse complement strand
GACAAGTTAGCTGACTTAACTAGTTGGCCAGCGAATGAGCCGACTGTTCAGCTGACTTAACTAGTTGGCCGGTGAGTGAGTCGACTGGTCAGCTGACTCAACTAGTCGGCCTGTGAGTGATCCGACTGGTCAGCTGCCTTAACTAGTAGGCCACCGAGTGAGCCAACTGGTCAGCTGACTTAATTTGTCAGTCTGCGAATGACCTGACTGTTCAACTGACTTAACTAGTCAGCTGGCGAATGAGCCTACTTGTCAGAAGAATTAACAAGTAGTCTGGTGAGTGAGCCTACCGGTTAGCCAAATTAACTAATTGTCCGGCGAGTGAGCCAACAGTAGAGCTGCCTTAACTAGTCTGCCTGTGAGCGAGCCAACTAGTGAACTGAATTAACAAGTGGCTGGCGAGCAAGGCAACAAGTTAGCTGTCCTGATGCAAAGCAAGTGAGCACACTAATTAGCTGACCAGCTAGCTAAGTTGCTAGCCAACTGGATATCTAAGTAACTAGCTGATTTGCTTGCTGACTTAGTGAGCTAGCTGACTAGCTAGCTGGCTATCTAGCTGACATAAC
Organism: Carlito syrichta; assembly: GCF_000164805.1. Taxonomy (NCBI): domain Eukaryota; kingdom Metazoa; phylum Chordata; class Mammalia; order Primates; family Tarsiidae; genus Carlito; species Carlito syrichta. The sequence continues at coordinate 208 of NW_007028663.1, read as the reverse complement.
TAGCTAGCAAATAAGCTATCTACTATTGGGAGCCAGCCATGGAGGCCCACTGAGCATTAGGGATCAGGAAGGGCCATTTATCCCAAGACCACTAGGATGCGTTTGGGAACTATTTGACCCCATTTCGTCCCCCTTTCTACTCAGAAATAACCTGATTAAGCTCCTATAAGCTCAAACATAAAAACTCTGAGATTGAGACGAACACAAG
>NW_007028662.1:0-566 GCF_000164805.1 Carlito syrichta | reverse complement strand
TGGTGGCCGGGGAGCGGCCACTGCACTCCAGTCTGGGCGACAGAGTGAGACTCCAACTCAAAATAAATAAATAAATAAAAGGTATAATGCCAAGGAAATGACACTTAAGCTTATGTGCTATGGAAAGCCATTGGAAGATGTAACTCATAGGAGGGAAAGTTTCACGATTGTTTAAAACATCAGTTTAGTGATAGAATAGAAGATAAATTACAATAGGGGAAAGATGAAAAAGACAAAATTTGGGGGGAAGTTTTAGCAATCTGGACAAGAGGTAATGAGGTAATAATTAAGGATGGCCAATGTGAAATAAAGAAGTAGAGAAGAAAAGTTCAGGGCTTAGCAGTGCTGCCATTTACTGAAAAGTGGTGTGAAAGGAACAATTTTGGAGAGGGCTGAATTGTTCATTGAACAGCAGTGGCTTGACAGTCCAGGAGGTAATACAATCTATTGATCTAAAACTCAGGTGAGATTTTTGGGCTGGAAGTACAAATTTGGTTTCTACCAGCAGAGGGATGTCAATTACAGCCATTGAATTTTTATGTGCCACTTATTTATATCGTATCCTG
>NW_007028661.1:0-573 GCF_000164805.1 Carlito syrichta | reverse complement strand
TAAGTGTTTTAGGAACCCACTGGCATCAGTGTACCAGCTAGTGTTGTTTTGGGAGGCTGTGTTTGGCTTCAGCGAATTTTGGCGGGGGGGGGGGGGGGGGGAGGATTCTTTCAATGCATTTGCCTATTTCATGACGGATGATTTATGAGCACACCTGCCCACACAGCACAGAGTGTCAGTAATTTTTGACCAAAAACAGAATGCCCCCCAGGTCCCCACCCTCTCTTTTCACCAGATCTCATCCCAATTGACTTTTTTTTTTGGTTTCCCTGAATGAAAAAAGTCCTCAAAGGGAAACATCTTGCTGTTGTGGAAGAGGCGAAACAAAAAACAGTAGAGGCAGCAGAAAAATCATCTTGATAGGTGTATTGCATTAAATGGAGAGTACTAGCCGGGATCGGTGGCTCAGCCTGTAATCCCGCACTTTGGGAGGCCGAGGTGAGAGGATTGCCTGAGCCCGCGGGTTCGAGACCCGTCTGGGCAACTTGGCGAGACCTCATCTCTACAATAAATCAAAAATTAGCCGGGTGTGGTAGCGCATGCCTGTAGTTCCAGCTACTCGGAAGGCTGAGG
>NW_007028660.1:0-493 GCF_000164805.1 Carlito syrichta | reverse complement strand
TGGCCAGGTCCGTCCGGCCCTCTCTCGAGCCCATCTCTAGCAGAGGGAAGGACCGTCCCGGGCGGCTGGGGCCACTCTCCAAGCCGCAGCTTCATCCTCCAGAGTTTCCCAGCGTTTTCACTTAGCACACGAGTGCCGTCGAAGGTGGCCCCAAGAGCAAACCCTCTGTGCTGCTTATGAGACAACCTGGACGCGGAGTGAAGAGAAATGAGTCCCGCGACCAAACTCCAGAATACGGCCCGGTCTTGAAGCGGCACGAAGGGGCCTTTCCCCCATGTGCCCGTCTTGCGTGAGGTTGGATGTGGGTGGCGGGTTGGCAGGTGGAGGCCCTCGAGGACCCCTAGCCACACGCCCGTGCCGCAGGGTGTTAGGGAATGTGGCACGGGACGCCTGCCAGGTGGCCCTTTCCAGGGAGGGAGCCCCCACGCGAAACCCAACACCCCAACTCTCCTGGTCCTGCTCCGTGGGAGGGAAGTGTCCCGAGCCGGTCTGC
>NW_007028659.1:0-705 GCF_000164805.1 Carlito syrichta | reverse complement strand
TTAGCAAGACGTTCTGTAGGTTTTTGGGATGGAGGACTCGTGTAACCAAGATTATTTATAATTCCGTAGCAACAGGTCGTATAGTGTTCTGTATATGAGGACTTCCATTACTGAAATTTCTGCTTCATTCTCAGCAAGACGCCAAGACATTTCCTGGTGACCTATAATTCCAGTTGCTCGGATATCAAGAGAAAGACTCCCATAAAGTTCTTGTGGGATTGGAACTCAAGATTCCTGGTTCCCTTTTCAAAAGACACAATAAAAATGTGGCGACATAGAAACCCAGATTGCTGATTAAACCTTATCAAGAGACCTTGTAGATTTAGGCGATTGAGAACTCCAAGAACCGGATTCACTTTCCGATCTCAGCAAGATGCCCTGATTTTCCCTGTCCATGTGAATTCCAAAACTCTGTATACAAAAATGCAGATGCCCAGATATTTCCTAGGGACGTGGAATCCATGATTCCTGGTTACATTTTAATAATTCGTCCTAAATATTTGGCAGCTGCAAAACCCTCGGCCCCTCTCCAAATAAAAGTACAATCGTAAATTTAAGGAATACCAAGTTCATCTTAAGACCAGAGTTACATTCAAATACGGGAAGAAGATATTTTTGTTCCGGGAATCTGACCTTAGTTGTCCCGAGAATCCTAATGAACTTGTATACCAGATACCCGTTTACAACTCCCAAGAGAACCAGAGA
>NW_007028658.1:0-725 GCF_000164805.1 Carlito syrichta | reverse complement strand
TCTGATTCCCATTTTTGTGAATTTTCTGTATGAGCAGAAGGGAACTGAAAGCAAAAGCAAACATATTTGCTGCTAGTATCTGGGGCAGAACTCTAAAGGACAGAGCCAGAGTCTACTACTTGATTTTATTTGAGAAACAGAAAAATTACTTGATTTTATTTGAGAAACAACAAAAATATCTGTGACTCCTGAAGAGCATAAAGGTGGTGGAGAAACATGATTAGGAAATTTAGAGGGGCAAAAGCAAGCAATAAAACTGAATTTGAAGCAAATGTAACTCAAAATGCTGTTACACATGATGATCGGTCTTAGAAATAAAGAACTGAATTTACATCTTGATGTATTAAACTTTGTTGGCAGCCCTAAGAATTTTATTACTAACATTTAAAGGCTTATTTCCAGGAAAACAAAAAATCCCATGTTCCACATAAGTGCTCAATATGTGTATAAATTTTGAAAAACAAGTTTTTAATTTGTACAGTAACTGTAGTCACTTTGAATCAATATAAATGTATTTTACTATGTGTATTTCAATCCTTTAACAGTAATTCCAATGAATTGACATCTGTTACCTGTCATGGAGCCAATAATGAAAGGTGATATCTCAACATATATTAAAAAAGAGAGTGAGCAAGAGAGAATGAGACTAAGTATAAGAGTGAGAGGGAGAGGGTGAGGGAGAGACAGAAGGAGGGATGGAAGACTGAGATTTGTTCAATTAAGTC
>NW_007028657.1:0-706 GCF_000164805.1 Carlito syrichta | reverse complement strand
TACAATAAATCAAAAAATTAGCCAGACGTGGTAGCATGTGCCTGTAATTCCAGCTACTTGGGAGGCTGAGGCGGAAGGATTGCCAGAGCCCAGCAGGTCGAGGCTGCAGTGGCTGGGAGTGGCCACTGCACTCCAGTCTGGGCGACAGAGTGAGACTCCAACTCAATAAATAAATAAATATATAAATACATTTAAAAAATTTTTAAAAGATTGGTTTTCCTAGTTCTGTGAAGAATAAAGTTGGTATTTTGATCAGATCACTTTGAATCTATAGAGTGCTTTGGGCACTAGGGTCATTTTAACAATATCGAGTCTTCCAATCTATGAACATGGTATAGTTTTCCATTTGTTTGTGTTGTCTACGATTTCTTTCATTGGTGTTTTGTAGTTCTCTTTGTAGACATCTTTCGTGTCCCTATTTAGGTGTATTCCTAGGCATTTTATTTTGTTTTATTTTGTGGAGTGGGATTGAGCTCTTGATTTGGTTCTCAGCCTTGAGTGTTGTTTTTGCGTGGGAATGCCATTGGGCCCAAATAGCCAAAGCAATCCTAAACAAAAAGAACAATTGTGGAGGCATCCCATTGCCTGACTTCAAATTGTACTACAAGGCTATATTAACTAAAACAGCATGGCACTGGTACAAGCATATACAGATTGACCCATGGAACAGAATAGAGAACCTATAAATAAAACCACATTTCTACAA
>NW_007028656.1:0-726 GCF_000164805.1 Carlito syrichta | reverse complement strand
CCCGCAGAGCCATTGTATTCCGTGTGAGACGCCCGTGTCAAAAGAGAAAACTTTTCAGCACTCTCCGCTGAATGAAGCATGCTTGGCTACCCATGGCTGTGGAGATCTGGATCCAGTCAGTGCAGCACCTGAAGTTGCACTCTGGTCACCAAATGCTCCCTGCCTAGTATGGTGTATATGCAGGGGAGCTCTGAGAATCAGGGCGGAGAGCACGCACAAAGCCAGTGTATACAGACTGCCAGTGAAGTGCAGTGCAGCGCAGGCTTCAATAGCGTGTCCCCAGGAAGACCCAGCTTCACCCCCAGTGTAACAGAGGCTCTCCGTGCTTACTCAGCAATGAAAACGGCACAGCCCTGGTAGTCCTTATTGGGTTTAAATGCCGTAGGGAAAAACAACTTAGAATTCTCCCCATCCACACATAATGCTCTCCTGCTCGTGACTGGGGAGCACTTGTGTCACGCATTGCGGCACTATGTCTTGCAGATTTCTCTCCGTGAAACACGGAGGTTTCACGCTTGTACGCAAAGGCCCTCTATGGAAAGGAACACAAATCAAGGGGAAAGAGTGAGAATGAGGTATTACAGCAGGCGGCAATGAAGAATAAGAGTCACAGCAAAGAGGTGACACGGCAGCACACATTGGGCACAGACTTAAGCCAGGAGGGTGCCCGTGCACCCCAGGCCCAAGAAAGGCCACTGCGAACAGCAATCCACAGTTTAATTGCTT
>NW_007028655.1:0-819 GCF_000164805.1 Carlito syrichta | reverse complement strand
TTAGTAAGGGCTAAACAAGAATCGGAGTTTCGAAACAGGAATCAAGGGAAAGAGAGGCCTCACATACAGGACACTACATGACCTCCAACTAAGTACGAATAAAGGATCATCGTGGTACGCCCCCTCAATCCAGAAAATTCCTAGGTTGTCTGCTATGGGACAAACAAGAAACAGATCTTCGAGATCCCCAAATGTTTCAGAGCATTTTAGCTTTCGCATATTATGAATCGGTCATTTCAGGACTCCTGCAACTTCTGGTCCTCTTAAAAGTTGTAAATGGTATTGGGCACTCCAAGTCCGTTAGGTTCCTCCGAACAACTAAGGCCAGATTCCAGAACAAAAAGAATCTTCTTGCCATATTTGGATGTAACTATGGTGTTAAGGTGAACCATGTAATCCTTCCAGGTTCCTCCGAACAACTAAGGCCAGATTCCAGAACAAAAAGAATCTTCTTGCCATATTTGGATGTAACTATGGTGTTAAGGTGAACCATGTAATCCTTCCCCTTCCATGTCTCATTTTCTTTAGAGAAAGGTAAAGGGCTTTTCACTTACCAAATGATTACTACGTACTTATAATGGCAACCAGGAATCATGGAATCCATGAAACTGGGAAACTTCTGGGCATCTATCTTTTGATATACTGAATTTGCAATACAAATCAACAGGAAAAAACAGGGCATCTTACTGAGAACTAAAAGAAAATCCGGTTCTAGGTGTTCTCATTTTCTGGAATCTACAGGGCCACTTGATAAGGTTTAAACAGTAATCTGGACTTCTGGGTCTGTAAATTTTCAGAGCTACTTGCTCACTGGATACG
>NW_007028654.1:0-768 GCF_000164805.1 Carlito syrichta | reverse complement strand
GACATATTAGTTGTGACATTTCCTTTTTTGTTTCTGATTTTATTTGACTCTCTCTCATTTTTTTCTTAGTCCAGCTAATGATTTGCTGATTTTGTCTATTTTTTCAACAAACCAACTTTTTGTTATATTGACCCTTTGTAGTTTCTTTTTTTTACTATCAATTTCATCTGCTCTGATCTTTATTATTTCTTTCTTTTTTTTTTCCTATTGAGTTTGTGGTTTTTTGTTCTTGAATTTCTAGTTCCTTGAGATGCATTGTTAGGCTAATTATTTGAAATCTTTCTAGCTTTTTTATGCCAGCATTTATTGCTATAAACACCGCTTTTGCTGTGTTCCATAGATTTTAGTAGCTTGTGTTTCTATTTTCATTTGTTTTAATACATTTTTTAATTTTTAGAAAAGTTATCTTTTACCCATTGGCCATGCAGGAGTCTGTTGTTTAATTTCTAAATATTTATATAGTTTCAAATGTTTCTCTTTACTGATTTCTAGTTTCATTTCACTGTGATCAGATAAAAATACCTGATATAACTTTGATTTTTAAAAATTTTTTGAGACTTGTTTTGTGTCCTAATGTTGGTCAATCCTGAAGAATGTTCCATATGAAAATAATGTACATTCTCGGGCACAATGGAATATTACACAGCCACAATGAAGGACAAACATATGGACTTTACAGCACCTTGGATGGATTTAGAGTCAAAATACTCAGTGATCTGAAACAAAGAACAGAGTACCACATGTTCTCACTCATAAGTGGATCCTGAA
>NW_007028653.1:0-573 GCF_000164805.1 Carlito syrichta | reverse complement strand
GAGACCTCGTCTCTACAATAAATCAAAAATTAGCTGGGCGTGGTAGTGAGCTCCTGTAGTTCTGGCTACTTGGAAGGTCAAGGAGGCAGGATCTCTGGATCCCAGCTGGTCGAGGCTGCAGTTGCCAGAAGTGTGCCACTGCAATCTAGTCTGGACAACAGAGTGAGACTCCAACTCAAAAAAAAAAAAAAATAGAAATTAGTAATGTGAGATGTCAGCATTTCCTCATCTTAAAGTTTCCCAGGATATGTAACCATCAGTAACTGATATCCATTGAACACAGGGGGATGTTTTTTCTTTCTTTCTTTCTTTCTTTCTTTCTTTCTTTCTTTCTTTCTTTCTTTCTTTCTTTCTTTCTTTCTTTCTTTTTCTTTCTTTCTTTCTTCTTTTCTTCCTTTCTTCCTTTCTTTCTTTCTTTTTGAAAGCAGGATTTATTGAAAGGATAGAAAAGCCCCCACAGTGGAAGGGGACCCGAGGGGGTTGCCCTTTAATTTTTTTTTGATTTAGAGTCTCACTCTGTCACCCAGGCTGGTGTGCAATGGCATGCTCATGGCCACCGCAACCTCAACCTGG
>NW_007028652.1:0-772 GCF_000164805.1 Carlito syrichta | reverse complement strand
TGATTGCCTCCTCTTCTCTGATTGCTTTAGGCAGGACTTCCAATACTATGTTGAACAGGAGGGGTGAGAGTGGGCATCCTTTGTCTAGTTCCAGTTTTCAGGGGAATTGGTTCCAATTTTTGTCCATTTAGGAGTATGCTGGCTGTGGGTTTCTCGTAGATGGCTTTTACTGTTTTGAGGTATGTTGCCCGTATGCCTAGATGTTCAAGGGTTTTTATCAAGAAGGGGTGCTGGATTTTATCAAAAGCTTTTTCTGCATCTAATGATATGTTCATGTGGTTTTTGTTTTGACATCTGTTGATGTATTTAATTACATTATGGTTTTACGAATGTTGAACCAGCCTTGCATACCAGGAATGAAGACTACTTGGTCATGGTGGATGATTTTTCAGATGTTTTGCTGAATCCGGTTTGCTAGGATCTTGTTGAGAATTTTAGCATCTATGTTCATCAAAGATATTGGCCTGTAGTTCTCTTTCTTTGTTGGATCTTTACCTGGCTTGGGTATCAATGTGATGCTGACTTAGTAAAATGATTTGGTGAGAGTTCCATCTTTTTCAATCGCCCGGAATACCTTCAGTAGGATTGGTATCAGCTCCTCCTTGAATGTCTTGTAGAATTCTGCTGGAAAGCCATCTGACCAGGGCATTTTTTTGTAGGAAGTGTTCTTATTACATGGTCGATTTCCTTGATTGTTATTGGTCTATTTAGGGTCTCAATTTCTTCTTGTTCCAACCTAGGTAGGTTGTGTGATGTCAGAAAGTCCTCCATT
>NW_007028651.1:0-705 GCF_000164805.1 Carlito syrichta | reverse complement strand
TCTGTACAATAAATCAAAACCAGCCAGGCATGGTAGCGTGTGCCTGCAATTCTGGCTACTTGGAAGGCTGAGGTGGAAGGATTGCTAGAGCCCAGCAGGTTGAGGCTGCTGTGGCCGGGAGTGGACACTGCCCTCTAATCTGGGTGACAGAGTGAGACTCCAACTCAAAAATAAATAAATAAATAAATAAAGTCACATAAAAATATGTAGACTTTTCCCATTCAAATTTAATATATTCCAAAGCATTAGAATGACAGCATCAGGAAATTTTTGGTTGCAAACAACAGAAATTCAACTCAAACAAAAAAATGGTAGTTTCCTGTAAGGACCGGGGGGTCATTCTTCCAGAAAGGAAGAATGGAGCCCTTGAAGTGGCAGAAGGGGAGCTGGTCTGGGGTTGACAGACACTGGGGGCTGAAGTCTGGCCAGGACTGATTCCATCTTGCACTGCAGCATTCTTCAGTGGTGTGGTTTCACACTTTTAAAGACAAAGATGGACTTTCTCCATTGAGAAAGGTAGCTGTAAGTCCCTCCAGAAGAATATCTTTCCAGATCTATTGGTTCAAAAACTCCCGAGGAAGAGTTCTGATTTGAAGAGTTTGGGTCACCCTCTATCCCTCAATAAGTCATTGTGGCCAAGGAGATGGTGCCCTGCCCTGCCCATCTCAAGCTGCAAACTCTACCCACCAGAACAAGGGGGGACAG
>NW_007028650.1:0-837 GCF_000164805.1 Carlito syrichta | reverse complement strand
ACACATAATAATTCGCCTAAATAAAGTAGGCACAAAAGAAAAAATCCTAAAGGCAGCAAGAGAAAAAGGCCCAGATCACCCACCATGGAAGACCAATCAGAATAGCAGCAGATTTATCTGCAGAAACCCTGCAGGCTAGGAGAGCTTGGAGCCCTATCTTCAAAGTCCTAAAGGATAAACAATTTCAACCAAGAATAACCTACCCAGCCAAGCTAAGCTTCATCAGTGAGGGAGAATTAAAATCTTTCCCAGATATCCAATCCCTAAGAACTTATGCAGCCACAAAACCATCTCTACATGAAACACTTAAGAAAGTACTAAACACAGAAGAAAAGGAAAAAAGAACAACGTTCTTCACAAGAGTACAGGGAAAAGAATAAAATATACACGAACCAACCCCAAAAGCAAAAGAAAGACAAAAAAAAGAAAAAACCAAGTGGAAGAACAATAACTCAATAAGAACTCCATGATAGGGATGAACTCTCACATTTCAATAATTAGTCTGAATGTGAATGGACTAAACGCACCACTGAAAAGACATAGAATGACAAAATGGATAAAATATCACCAGGCAACAATATACTGCCTTCAAGAGACCCATCTCACTAGAAAGGACATACACAGACTCAAAGTAAGAGGATGGGAAACAAATTTTCAGGCGAATGGAACACAAAAGAAAGGAGGAGTCGCGATCCTAATTTCAGACAAAATACCATTTAAGCTATCAAAAATTAAAAAAGATACAGAGGGCCACTACATAATGATAAAAGGTTCACTCCATCAACAAGAAATATCTATCCTAAACATATATGCACCCAACATAGGCGCACCAACATG
>NW_007028649.1:0-707 GCF_000164805.1 Carlito syrichta | reverse complement strand
GAGCAGCAAATACTTCTGATAAGTAATAGTCACCACAACAGGCTTTTAGTTTATGATTGCAAAGACAAATGAACAAGTGGACAAAGACATTTAGGAACTATGAATATATTGCAATATATTCACCTAATGGAATAGTAAAAAACAGTGAAATGGGTTCATACATTAGGGATGAATCTTAGAAATGTATTATTGAACAGGGCATGGTGACAGGACTGGAGTGCAGTGGCAAACTCCTGGCCACCGAAGCCTCCACCTGCTGGGCTCTGGCGATCCTCCACTTCAGCCTTCCAAGTAGCTGGAACTACAGGCGCGCGCTACCACACCTGGCTAATTTTTGATTTATCGCAGAGACGAGGGTTCTCGCCAAGTTGCCCAGGTGTGTCTCGAACCCACGGGCTCAGGCAATCCACTCGCCTCGGCCTCCCAAAGTGCTGGGATTACAGGCTGAGCCACCAAGTCCGGCCTTCTTGTCCATTTTTAAATGGTTGAAAAAAATCAGAATACTTTGCAACATGGAATTTATACAAAATTCAAACTGCAGTGTTTTAAAATACGGTTTTAGTGGCTCACAGCCATGCCCACACCCATGTGCTTATGAGCAGTGGGGACAGAGAGCATCTATGATATTTACTGCCTGACCCTTTGCAGGAAAAAAGTCTGTCTTACGTGACAAAACGTAGCAACTATCAGACTATCATGGGTAGTAA
>NW_007028648.1:0-784 GCF_000164805.1 Carlito syrichta | reverse complement strand
TCGCCCAGACTGGAGTGCAGTGGCTGCTCCCGGCCACCGCAGCCTCGATCTGCTGGGCTCCAGCGATCCCTTCCGCCTCAACCTTCCAAGTAACCGGAATTACAGGCATGCGCTACCACACCCGGCTGATTTTTTTAATTTATTTATTGTAGAGATGAGGTCTTGCTGCCCAGGCGGGTCTCAAACCCACGGGCTCAGGCAATCCACTCACCTCAGCCTCCCAAAGGCGCGAGATTACAGGCTGAGCCACCGAGCCCGGCTCGACTCTTTCTTTTTCAACCACTATTTTATAAAACATGGTAAGCAAGCGATTATTTGCTTAAAGTTCGCTGTATTATTTATATCTTGGAATTTGTTATTTCTGTGCTTCACCATTTAAGTTAAAATATTTTGTGTTTATCATCTGTTTTTTGATCTGCCATCTAAGAATTTTCACTTATTGTCTTCCCTTTTAACACTGAGTCTACATACTGTTGCTAAATAAATTAATCATCCTACAATATAGTCCTAATTATGTTCACTTTCTCAAAAACCTTACTATCTCTTTCCCCTTCTGTCTACCAACCATAGAGTTAAATGGATTAAATCAGTCTTTTAACCCACTGCAGACTAAATCTACCTTTCAAATTTTAGCCCTTTCCATCTCTCTTCTCATCTTTTATGGTCAAACCAGACTACTTGAAATTCTCAGGACACACCTCTCAATTTTCATACCACTGTATCCTTCCTTGCATAATACTTTTAACCTAAAGCTATACCCATATTTCTAGACTTAGATCAAATT
>NW_007028647.1:0-699 GCF_000164805.1 Carlito syrichta | reverse complement strand
GCAACGGCCATGCAGTTGCCTTTATATGAGTACTCCTGTCATAAATACTGAGGTCAAAAGTTTGATTCTGTATAGATCTTAGGAAAGATGCCATGTACTTTTTTGGGGATTGAGAAAAATATGTCACTAACATTCCTTATTGTTAGGAAAAGTCAGTGCAGTTGCCTGTATATGAGGATTTCATTTCCCTAGTTTATGCTTCAAAAACCCAAGTTCGTGGTTTGCTCTTAGCAAGACACCCTGAAGGTTTTATTGGGATGGAGGACACGTGTAAACCAGATTCGTTATACTCCTTTACCAATAGACAGTACAGTTTCCTGTATATGAGGACTCCCATTATCCAGATTCCTACTCCCAAAACCTGAATGGTGCTTATCTCTTAGGAAGACACTCTGTAGGTTTTTGTAATGGAGGACTCGTGTAAGCAAGATTACTTATTCTTCTGTAGCAACAGGTCATGTAGTGTTCTGTGTATGAGGACGCCCATTACTGAAATTCCTGCTTCATTCTCAGCAAGACGCCAAGATATTTCGTGGTGACCTACAATTCCAGTTGCTTGGATATCATGAGAAAGACTCCCATAACATTCTTCAGGAATTGGAACCCAAGATTCCTGGTCCCTTTTCAAAAGACACACCTAAATGCGGCGACATTGAAGCCCAAATGGCTGATTAAACCTCATCAAGGGACCTTGTATTT
>NW_007028646.1:0-824 GCF_000164805.1 Carlito syrichta | reverse complement strand
TTTCAAACTTCACTGTGCATAAGAAATACACTACAGAATTTACACATAAATAAATACACTACATTTCCATTGTTAAAATGGTAAATATTCTGACTTTATAATCCAACTGTATATCAGAATGCCCCATAGTAGTTTGATTCTGGGAATGGTTCTTCTCAGGAAAAGTATGCTAGAGTCTGCAAACGAGGGTAGCCTGCTTTACACAGGTCTTTCTCACAAAATTGCCAGCTTTCAGAGGGGAAGAGAGAGAGTGCAGGACTGCATGTCTTAATCCAGCCAAATATGCAGATGTTCCCATCACTCATCTGCCAGCAAACTCAACCACATCATTCCATCTCCCTTCCAAAATCCCTATTCCTTGTTCAGTGTGTGCATGAAAGGAATTACAAACACCTGCTTAGCAAATTGATTACGGATCAAGTAGACTCAACGAGGACCAAATGGAGACAGTACAAGTGCAACCATATATATTTATAAAAGTTTTAGGTATAGCATCATTAAATATGCAGACTTTGGTCTCTTGATGCACCCTTCACTTTAACTTGGAGACTGCTGGTCTGGAGATTGGATGATAAGAGCACAGGTACAAAGTCAGAGAGAGGATTTGCAGTCCTCTTAGAATGACTGAGGACCTGGGCTATGGCAAAAACAGAGAGGATGGAGAGAAAGAAGGTTGTAAAGGTAGGGCAGACCAATTTTGGGAACTGGTTTGATAGAAGGTAAAGAGGCAGTGAGGTAGAATGGGTGATCCCCAGGTTTTGGACTTAGGTGATTCTGGTGATAATTTCTTCATGATCCTAGATTGAGAGTATATTGCCTAATGA
>NW_007028645.1:0-3328 GCF_000164805.1 Carlito syrichta | reverse complement strand
ATAAACAAATTCAACCTCCCCAACCTCAGCTGACTGCAGTGAAAGTAGTGTCACACAGTCAAGGAATTAAAATAATTATCCAGCCAGGCTTGGTGGCTCAGCCTGTAATCCCGTGCCTTTGGGAGGGCTGAGGTGAGTGGATTGCCTGAGCCTGCGGGTTCGAGACCTGCCTGGGCAATGAGACCTCATCTCTACAATAAATCAAAAAAAAAAAATCAGCCGGGTATGGTAGCGCATGCCTGTAATTCTGGCTACTTGGAAGACTGAGGTGAAAGGATCGCCGGAGCCCAGCAGGTCGAGCCTGCGGTGGCTGGAAGCAGTCACTGCACTCCAGTCTGGGCGACAGAGTGAGACTCCAACTCAAATAATAATAATAATAATTATTATTATTATTTTCCAACCAGAGTTATCATCGTAACATGCCCTCATGTGGATTTGCAGCACAAATTCATATGATCTGTGCTATGCAACAAATCAAAACAAATAAAAAAAATCAAGCCATGAATTTCGTTAAAATGGTCATGGACTGATAGTTGCCCATTTGCCTGAAAGATGCAAACACCTATTCATTTTAGAGCAATAATTTATTATCCAAGTCTTGAAATAATTTTCACAGATATTTTCCCAGTGAAAATCAGGAACACATAGGGAAAGTCTTCCTAAATGTCTGAATTTTTCAGCTGTCTATGCTCGTGGAAGTGGATGGAGTGATAGAAAGTGATCCATAAGCCCAGCATGGATCATTATGCAGCAAAAAAGGCAGTAGATGATATCTAACATGGAAAAATCTAGAAATAGTAAAATAGCATGCAGACGTAACATACTGACCGAGATTAATTCAATATAATACAACTCAAAAACCCTTTATATCTTTTTAAAAAATCTCTCTCTATACTCTTCACTATTTTAGAAAAAAAATAGTCCTCCAGCAAACATTGCAATTTTTGTGTACAATAGCTTTGCTTTCAGTCACAAGAAGAATCTCTACTCAGGTAATACTATGTCCAATCTGCAGCATTAAAGGAGATGCCTGATTACTTTAACTCTTCTATGTCTTCCAATTTCTCTCAAATCTATGCATGCTTACTGGAGTAAAGGGCACAGTGATCAACTTTCTGTCTCACAATCATACTCCCTCAATTTTTCTGAATTATGTCCACTTCTCTGAAACTCTACTTACTGCTTACCCTGGACTTATGTCTTCACTGTCCTGAAAATGTAAACTATTTTTGTTGCCTCAAGTTTAACTTTTTTGCAACTCATTCTCTATGCCAGCATCAAGGGAAATTATGATCTAAAGACATATTTTCTTTGGGAAATAGGATAATATCTTGTAAGTAAAAGTGAAAGAGAAGGTGGCAAAGTCAGTGAGAAAATTAACAAAGAACGCTTAAAAGGAACAATGATGGTTAAACAAAAAAAAGGAAAAGAAAAAGAAAAGAAAAGAAATGAGTCAAGATGATATCAGTTCCTCAACCAAAACCTATCCAGAAAACATTTGTATTGAAATAAACTTAAGTTTATTTAGTTTGCTGCAGCAAGATGGAGCACACAGCCCAGGGAATGACCAGAAGCATTTTAATAAGGGTGAATTGGAACGGGTATAATGACATTAAAGTAATATTTTTAAAGAGTGGCCTGTTTCTGGGTTGAAGTGTTGTTAATTTGGTGATCGAGTATCTCAATGGTCTTTATCCAGGAGGAAAGAATATTGAAGCATGGTGAGCTTTATCATTGGTAAGGAAGCAGTGATTCCCTTGAAAACAGGGGTCATATGCACAGGAAGAGGAGACAGCTTTTTTGATTGGTGTGTTTTGACTGGTTTCACACAGGGTCAATTTATTTTTCCTTGCATGGAAAAAAGAGAAAGAACTGACTGGAAATACTAGTAAACTTATTAGTCTTGGAGATGATAGATTTGGAGGATCCTAATTCTGCCTACTTGTATGACAGATAGAGTCAAGATGATGAGAAATATTTGATTTACCCAAAATAGGTATTTTGTCCGATGAGAACACAGAAAGAAACCGATCAGAGGAACTTAAAGTGCTGACACAATTTAGGGAGAGTGATATGATATAAAATATTCACCAAACATAGAAGAAAATGAAGACAGGAGGGATCTGATAAGGAGAATACTTCATACTTTAGAAGTGGAAAAACTTCTGGGTGCTGACTAGGACCACGATGTAGCCATGCTGAGTAGGAGCTGAAATAAGAAAAGGTGGAAAAGAAGCATGAGGGATAATGTCGAATTGTGTTGGAATTACTCAGCTTCATGTCAGTGTGGAAAAGGCAGAAATAAACCCAGTGATCAATAATTTGATGAATGAGAAAGAGTTGAGAACATGTCAGTGAAAGCATCCAGGTCATGAAAAAAACAAAGATTGAAAAACTGTATCAAAGAGTTCTATAAAATGATAGTGGCATCATGTGACCCCAGTTTGAATTCTGGACCAGATTTTAAAAGTATCAGTAGGACTTATTGGTCAAATTAGAAAAAAAAAAAATCTGTACAGAACATAAATATTATTTTACTAATTTGATTTTGTGATATTTGACATTAAACTGTGTTTATTTAAAATAATATCTGGGTGGGGGGGACACAACATCAATAAGCATACCTGATCTCAAACCAGGCAAAAAAGGGATGAAAGGGAGGCCCAAACTTTACCTATACACTTGTATGCCTAATCCTGAATTGCAACCCACGTCTTTAAAATAAACATAAAAATAAATAAAAACCATTCTCTTCAAAAAAAGCAAAAAATAAAATAATGTCATTGCATTCAATATCAATATCACTTAATACAATAACAGAAATCACAATCATATACACAGTCATTCAGAGAAAAAGAAGCAATTCACGCAGAATTTACAATCAAGTGTGCATGTGCATGTACATGTACGCATATTTGGTAAAATACACAGATACAAATATGGATAAAGCACTTGTTAAATACATAAAATATAAATAAAATTTGGGGGAATTTAAAAATTTTTTTAAGCTTGTAGAAGTTTTAAATTTTTCAAATAAACAGCAAATCTACAGTGAATAGGTTGCATAGAACAGTGCTATGAGTCTTATATTCAGATGCTTTTTACATAAGAGTGAAGAAGTTATGGCTTGGGCATTGCTTCATAGCAGCAAGGATCAAGGAGTTTCCTATATTATCTCTTGATCCCCAGTTCTGTGCAATGTAGAAAATGAGTAACTTCCTTTTGAGAGAGCTTAAGGTGAAGTGTTGTATTCAGGAAAATGGTAAGCTAAAATGATTTATTAGTGGTATTAATATTAGGTTTCTTTCTTTTGACAATTTGCTTAGTT
>NW_007028644.1:0-866 GCF_000164805.1 Carlito syrichta | reverse complement strand
TTTTGTTTAGTTAATTACTGAAACTTTCTGCTTCAGCCCATGGCCCGCCATCTTGGCAAGCCCTGCATTTCCTTGTTCAAGAGTGTGACAGCTACTATTTGATTTTTAGAGTAGACTTGTTAGGATAAAATATATACATATACACTCATAGTTGCATAAATTTATGCTTGCTGTTTTGTTTCCTTTTGCTACATTATTCAAGTGTAATAGTTACTATACGATTTATAAAAGAATTAACGATGAGGTATTAGCTTAATGAGGATATAGCATAGTATTAAAGTCCAATCACTAGATCATATAAAAATTAAAGTTTAGACATATGAAACATGAATTATAGTAAAGTTTTGTAGTTTAAGAATAAGTTTTAACTGAGTTATAAGGCATTACGTTAAATCATAATAGGTTAATAGTATAACTGACAGTTAAGTCATTTAAGTAAACTTATAGATTATAGTATAGTGTTAAGTTGATAATATTAATTGTTAAAAATATTGGGAATCAGTGAACTTGGATTGAACCTAGAGTTAACTCAGGAAAGTTTTTTGTATTAATCAGGGTATAGAACAAAGAGTATAATATGAATGATTCATTGAACATTATGGAAAACACTTTGAACGATTTGTATTGAAATTGTGCACCTGTGACCTTAATGTAAGCACGGCAGGCATCATGGAATTTGAATTGTTTGCTTGGAAATTGCAGATCTCGTGGTGGTCTTGTGATGCATAGTTTGTAAAGCACGAAACTTGTACGCCCCCAGTGAGTGATTATCACATTGCTGGAGGGTATAGAAAATGGTATATAAGTTGGAAAAGGTTTGAATAAAATCGGCTCCAGTCCTGATCAGACTGTCCCAGAAGAACTGC
>NW_007028643.1:0-653 GCF_000164805.1 Carlito syrichta | reverse complement strand
CATGTTACATTAAAAACCTTAGATTTGTGTATTTATGTAGTCTGTACTGACAAGACTTTTCTATGTATTGCTTTTTGCTCCTTGAGCTATATATATAACAATCTTTGTGTATTAGATTGTTTTGATTTGGTCTGAACTTGGATACATATGAATCCCTTGAATATAACTTTTTAAAATTAATTTTGTTTGATAGATTTATATTGTAACCTTTTTATAGTTGAATAAATTTAGCCTGCTTTCCCTAGATTTATTTGTGCAGGAAGTATTCTGCATTTCCCTATTACTCTCATCAACTGAGGAATACTTAATATTCAGATTTTATTGCATGACTTCATTTTCCTATTTTGTTGCAAGCTTAGTGTTTTGTAGTGAAGGTTTTGTAAGTGAGATAATTATAATGTCTAAAAGCAGTCATCTACATTAACAGGATTTTGTTAATTATTTTTGTAATTACTTGAGGTAGTCTCAAAGGGCCTTGGGAAGATAGTACAAATTGGAACAATTAGAATATAGTATTCTGAGTACTAGGAGTACTGAAATAGACCCAAACAAATAAAGAACTATTCCATTTATAAGTAATAGTTAAATTTATTAAAAGCTTTCTTGGTGTTAGGTGCCATTCTTTTTTTTTTTTTTTTTTGAGTTGGAGTCTC
>NW_007028642.1:0-716 GCF_000164805.1 Carlito syrichta | reverse complement strand
ACCCCTGTATAAAACATAAATGCAGCTAAATAAAAATGAAAACGTGCCCGGGTGCCATGGCTCACCTGTCATTCCAGCATTTTGGGAGGCCGAGGTTAAAGGATGGCCTGAATCCCGGAGGTTCAAGACCAGCCTGGGCAACTTGGTGAAACTTTGTCTCTACAATAAATCACAAAATCACAAAAACTAGCTGGATGTGGTGGCGTGCACCTATAGTTCCAGCTACTTGGAAGGCTAAGGCAGAAGGATCGCTTGAGCCCAGCAGGTGGAGGCTGAGGTGGCCATGAACATTCCACTGCACTCCAGCCTTGGCGACAGAGTGGAAGTCTGACTCAAAGAAAAAAAAAGAAAAGAAAAGAAAAAGAAAATTTGTATAACAGCAGCAGAAAGCTTATATTTAAAAATAGCTGTTTAGCCAAGTCTAGGCAGAAAGACTCTTTGGACTTAAGATGCCAAAGTTTAGGTGGAATACCAGTGAACGCAGGCTTCAATTTGTTTTGTGGGTGAAGCATGCATGGTACAAGGGCTATTCAGACTACCAATACCAGCTCATGACCAGAGGTCAGAAGATAGAAGAAAAATGAGGAAAGAGTGGGAACCAGTTGTTATTAGTTTATGTGTGTATTTCATCACATAACAATTTTATTAAAAACCAAGGAAGTGATATTGTATTTTTTATTTTAAAGATGAAAGACTCAAGCCAAGTTTGTAAGGAC
>NW_007028641.1:0-737 GCF_000164805.1 Carlito syrichta | reverse complement strand
TTTTAAACTCGCACTAATTTAATTGTATAATTGTTGATAAATAACATGAATACTAAGACATGATTTGTAATATTTCAATAGGAATGGAAAACCAATTTCGGTTTTGCACGTAAAGAGTTTGGCAATTGTCACTCTGTCCTAACAGCAAGTAAAAAGCTGAACAGACTAAAAAGTTAACTACTCTTCTTGGATCAATAAAAGAAGTGAAGAAACAGGTCAAATCTTTGCCAGCAAGACTGAAGAGAGAGACAAGCAAGTACAGGTAGTTATAGCTGAAAAGAACTGAGATTCATGACTGGAAAACTTCATGGGAACCAGTACTGGAATAGAAAAACCCAAACTATAATTGAGAAATTGATGGAGGTATTAGGTGGGCAACTTTGAGAGTTAAAATTTCCAGGGAAACCTAGTGATACTTTTGTGAGTTTTTTTTATAAGACATTGACCAGGGTTTCACAGTATACATCAGAGTAAAATTATTTGGAGCTTCTAGAAAAGAGAGGGGGAAAGGAACTATTTTGAAATATGCCTCAGTACTCTGTTTTTAATAAAGCCTGTTTTCAGGAGAAACTAATTAATTAGCAACCAACCTATTAAGGTAGTTTCAGAAACATACTGATCTTTAGAAAAAAAAAAAAAACCAAGCCGGCTCAGTAGAAACACCCAAGCTGGCTTGGTAGCTCAGCGTGTAATCCCGCGCCTTTGGGAGGCTGAGGTGAGTGGATTGCCTGAGCCTG
>NW_007028640.1:0-770 GCF_000164805.1 Carlito syrichta | reverse complement strand
TTAGCTAAAGGGTTGTCAGCAGGTTGAATCAGGTAGTTAGCTAGTTAACTAACGGGTTAAGTCAGCTGATTGAGACAGCTAGCTACCTAGTTAGCAAATGGGTTGAGTCAGCTGCTTGAGTAGGCTAGCTAGAAACTTAGCTAACGAGTTAAGTCAGCTGGATGATTGAGCTAGCTAGCTAGTTAGCTAAAGAGTTAAGTCAGCTGGTTGAGTTAGCTAGCTAGCTCATTAGCTAATGAGTTAAGTCAGATGATTAAGTCAGCTAGCTAACACGTTAGATAATGAGTAAGCTAACTAGTAAAGTAGCTACTTAACTCAGCTAGCTAACTAGGTAGCTAACTAGCTTGTTGAATAGGTAGTTAGCTGGTTAGTTTACTATTTAAGTCATCAAGCTAGCTAGGTAGCTAGTTAGTTAGTTAGCTATTAAATCTGTTTGGTAGCTAGGTAGCTAGCTCGCTGTCAGCTAGTTAAGTCAGCTGGCTAGCCAGCTGGCTAGGTAGGTTGAGAGCTATTTAAATCAGTTGGCTAGGAAGCTGGCTAACTGGTTAATTCATCTAGTTAAGAGAGCTGGGCAGCCAACTGGCAAGGTAGGTAGCTATTTAGTTAACTCAGCTAGATAGCTACCTTCCTAGTTAGTGATGTCAGCAAGTTAAGTCAACTGGATAGCCAACTGGCTAGCTGGTTAAATCATCTAGTTTAGTCATCCGTCTAGCCAGCTGGGTATTTAGGTAGATAGCTAGATAAGTCAGCTTTCTAGGTAGCAGGCTAGC
>NW_007028639.1:0-478 GCF_000164805.1 Carlito syrichta | reverse complement strand
CCAAACACAGGTCGTGCTCTGGGGCTCATCCTGGCATCCTGGCCGTTTGGAAGCGCATGCGAGTTGACAGCAGGAGACTGTGGGTTCGACACCATCCTGAGACACTGTGTAAGACCTCATATCGGCCATCAAAAATAAATCCAAAGATTAGCCATGCGTGGTGGCACAGGCCTGTTGTTCTAGCCACTCTGCGACAGAGGTGGGAGGATCGCCTGAGTGCAGCCAGTGGGTCCACGGTGGCTGTGAGCATGCTCCTGCGCTCTGGTCTTACAGAGTAGGAATTCGACTCCAAATAATCACCACCACCACCACCACCCCTGCTACCCAGAGCGAGGAATCACCCTCAGGGATGGGAGAGGAAATGCACTCACTGGTCTGTCATTCATGGGAGATTTCAAATGTGGCCACTGGGCTCGTCCATCCCATGCCTTCGACCACATACCTGAGAAGGCCTGCCTCCACTCTCCACATCTGTGCT
>NW_007028638.1:0-727 GCF_000164805.1 Carlito syrichta | reverse complement strand
AGCAATTCTCACTCTTTTGCTCAGCCTGGAGAGGGAGTGACATGCTCAGGGACACCGCAGCCTCAATCAGCTTTGCTCAGGCAATCCTTCTGACTCAGTCTTCCCAGTAGCTGGAACTACAGGCTTTAACCTACAACATAGCTGGAAATACAGGCATTTACCACAATGCCCAGATAGTTGTTTTACTTTATTGTGGAGCAGAGGTCTTGCCTAGTTGCCCAGGCTGGTCTCAAAACTCTGGACTCAGGCAATCCTCTCCCCTCTGCCTGACAAAGTGCTGGGATGACCTGTGTGAGCTAAAATGGACATTATTTAAAAAAAAGCGGGCATTGTGGATCCCGTCTGTCATCCCAGCACTTTGGGAAGCCAAGGTGAGAGGATTTGCCTGAGTCCAGGCATTTGTGACCAATTTGGGCAATTTGGTGAGACCTCATCTCTACAATAAAAATCAAAATATTAGCCAGGCATGCTGGCGCTTGCATGTAGTTCCAGCTACTTGGAGGGTGAGGCAGAAGGAGCACCTGATCCCAATAGGTTGAGGCTGCAGTGGTCTTGAGAGTGCCCCTGCATTCCAGCCTGAGCAACTCAGTGATTACCTGACTCATAAAAATAAATAAAGAAAGATTTGACTTGAATTTACATCAAACAATTGAATCCTAATTCTTTCTTTCTTTCTTTCTTTCTTTCTTTCATCAAATCTCACTCAGTTGCTGGAGAGCAATAGAGG
>NW_007028637.1:0-765 GCF_000164805.1 Carlito syrichta | reverse complement strand
CTACCTAGCTAGCCAGCTAGCTAGTCAGATGACTTAATGACCAACCTATGTGCTAGCCAGCAGGCTACCCAGCTGACTTAACTAGCTGACTTAATGAAGTAGCCAGCTGGTTAGCCAGCAGAATTAACTTGCTATCTACCTAGCTAGACAGGGGGATAGCCAGCTGACTTAACTAGCTGACATAACTAGACGCTAGATGTCTAGTCAGCTGACTTTACTAGCCCCATACCTACATGGCCCGCTGGCTTGCCAGCTGTCTTAACTACCTAACTACCTAGCTAACCTGATGGCCAGCGAGCTGACTTAATTGGTGACTTAACTCGCTAGGCAGCTGGTTAACCATCAGTCTTAAAGCTAACTATCCTGCTTGGCAGCTGGCTAGCCAGTTGACTTAACTAACTGACTTAACTACCTAGTCTGCTCTCTTAACTAGCTGACTTAACTAACTAGCTACCTAGTTAGTTAGCTGACTTAACTAGCTGATTTAACTAGCTAGTCACCTAGCTGGTTATCATATAACTAGCTGACTTAACTAGCTAGCTAGCTGACATATTAAGCTGATTTAACTAGCTAGCTACCTAGTTGGCCAGCTGATTTAAGTAGTTGAAACTACTAGCGAGCCAGCTGACTGCCCATCTGACTTAACTAGTTTTTTAACTAGTTAGCCAGTGGGTTAGACCACTGAATTAATGAGCAAACTTTACTAGCTAGCCAGCTGGTGAGCCAACTGACTAAACAAGCTGTCTTTACCAGCTGGTCAGCTGG
>NW_007028636.1:0-727 GCF_000164805.1 Carlito syrichta | reverse complement strand
AATCAAAAAGGCTAAAATGGGCTCATTTCCCATTTTAAAGTATTTACACATGTTTTCAAAAAGACAGAGAAATAACTAGACCACAAAGCTTTGCAATTTAAATCTTGTAATAATAGGGAGAGGAGTGACATCTCTCCTTTTATTTTCAAGTGGGATAACTCAGACTCCTACACCTAATTTGAATTTTCTCTTACCTCAGTTAGGTCTAAGGTCCTGGTCTTATACTCCTAGACATGTGAATTATGATAGATGCTCAACTCTGGTGGTCTTGGGCACACTGAGGGCACATGAGAGAGTTCATGGAGAAGTAAAAGGTAGAAGAGAGAAAAGTGTGTTAAAGAACACAAGTTTGAGGACAAAGCAGAGCTGGTGGAATGGACTGGTTTGTGCTACAGACACTGGCGCAGGCAGGTTGTGCTCTGGCTCATTCCTGTGTTTATGTGGGAAGAAGAGATTATCATTGAGTGGTTTAGAATCCTAGGATGGTTAAAGGACTAGGTAGCTGCTATAGTTTCAGGGTCTGAATAGAGGAAAAGGTAGAAGCCCTCGGGCCCATGTGAGTTTTGGTAGGAATTCCAGAAGCAAATATGCCTTGCAAAGGGTGAGTCCTAATCACTGTTACTGTGTCAGTGCTTGAGTGATGGGAATCATGTGGCTATGGGAGAGTTAGGGAAGGGGATTTACCCTCAGAGAAAACTCTTTTTCTCTGTGTCAACTGTTCCTGCTG
>NW_007028635.1:0-729 GCF_000164805.1 Carlito syrichta | reverse complement strand
GGCATCTTTTTCATAGATTTGACTTTCTATGAGTATATTCCCAGTTAGGGGGATCGCAGGGGTCAAAACGGAAAGATCGATTTCAGATCTTTTAGGAATCACCAAAACTGTTTTCCACAGAGCCTGTACTAGTTTACACTCCCACCAACAGTGTAGAAGTGTTCCCTTTTCCCTGCATCCTCTCCAGCATCTGTTGTTTTTTGAGTTATTGATGATGGCCTTCCTCACTGGAGCTAGGTGGTATCTGAGTGTGGTTTTAATTTGCATTTCTTTGAAGACTAGTGAGGCTGAGTATTTTTTCATGTATCTGTTGGCTGCTTGTATGTCTTCTTTAGAGAAGTGTATTATTATCTTTTGCCCACTTGTAATGGGTCTGTCTGTTTTTTTCCTTTTGGCACATTTGAGTTCCTTGTAGATTCTAAATGCTAGGCCTTTGTCAGAAACACATTTGGCAAATATTTTCTCCCAATCTTTGGGCTTTGTCTCCACTCTCTTTTTTTTTTGAGTTGGAGTCTCACTCTGTCACTCAGACTGGAATGCAGTGGCCGCTCCCAGCCACCGCAGCCTTGCCCGCTGGGATCTGGCAATCCTTCTGCCTTAGCCTTCTGAGTAGCTGGAACTACAGGCACACCCTACCACACCTGGCTAATTTTTTGATTTATTGTAGAAATGAGGTCTCGCCAAGTTGCCCAGGCGGGTCTCGAACTCGCAGGCTCAGGCAATCCACTC
>NW_007028634.1:0-517 GCF_000164805.1 Carlito syrichta | reverse complement strand
TACATTTGAGAGCTTACCATTAACTGGATACTGTTCCAAATATGTTACCTGTGTTATCCTCCTCAGAATAGATTTAGGATGTCAGGTATATCATTTCCTATTTTCATAGATGAAGAAATTGAGGCACAGAGAAGTAATCTGCCTAAGGTCACATGGTAGTCAGATTCAAATTTAAGTTTCCTTGACTCCAGAGCTTGTCTGTGTGTGTGTGTGTGTGTGTGTGTGTGTGTGTGTGTGTGTGTTTTAAAAGACAGGGCCTCACTATGCTGCCCAGGCTGGAGTGCGGTGGCTATTCTCATGTGAGATCCCACAGCTGATCAGCACAGGAGTTTTGACCTGCTTGGTTTCTGACCTGGGCCAGTTCATCCCTCCTTAGGCAACCTGGTGGCCCTACGCTCCCAGGAGGTCACCATATTGCTGAACTTAGTGTGGACACCCAATCAGCATAGCACACTATAGCTGATTGCCTGAGCCCACGGATTTGAGACCAGCATGGGTAACACGGTGAGACCTCGTT
>NW_007028633.1:0-783 GCF_000164805.1 Carlito syrichta | reverse complement strand
TACTTAAATAGTTAGCTGCCTAGCTTGCTAGCTGACTTAACCAGCTAGCTAAACAGTTAGAACACTCGTTATGTAACGTGCTATCTAGCTGACTTAGTCATCCGACATAACTCTTTAGTTAACATGCTTCCTAGGTGGCTCAAGAAGCTGACTTACCTCGTTAGCTAACTAGCTAACTAGTTGACTCATCTATCTGAATTAATTTGTTAGTTAACTACTTAACTAGCCTACTCAGTCAGCTGACTCAAACCTTTTGCCAACTAGCTAGCTAACTGTCTCAACAAGCTGACTGAAACCATTAGTTAGCTAGCTAACTACCTGAATCAACGTGCTGACTTAACCCGTGAGCTAACTAGCCAACTAGTATTCTTATCCAGTTGACTTAGACAGCTGACTTAACTAGCTGAATTAGGTAAGTGACTTAACTACTTAGGTAGCTGACAACTGGCTGAGTTAACTAGTTAGCTAGTTGACTTAACTACCTGAATTAAATAGTTAGCTGACAATTTATCTAGCTGAATAACTAACTGACATACCTAATTAGCTAACTAGTTAGTTAACAGACTTAAGTGCCTGATTTAAATAGTTAGCTAACTAGTGAGTTAGCTGAGTTAGCTAGCTGACTTAGCTAGCTGGCTGGTTAGCTAGCTGACAGCTAGCCGACTTAATGAGTTGGTTAACAAGTTAGCTACCTCTTTTGACTAGTTGGTAGATTAGTTAGCTATCTGACTTAACTAGTTGTTTAACGAGTTAGCTCGGTGACTTAACTTGTTGGTTGATGAG
>NW_007028632.1:0-804 GCF_000164805.1 Carlito syrichta | reverse complement strand
TTATATTTTTTTTAAGATGTGGGATATAATTCAGGGTTAGGTATACAAACATTGATTATGCAGGTACCCTTGTTGATGAGGTATGCCCCTCCCTCCCTTAGCAGTTTCCCTCAAATGCCAATCTCACTGTCCCTCCACTGGAAATTTCCCACTACTGCCAATCCCATTCTTATAGTATTATGATAATTGTTCAAGGCCCACTTATGAATGAGAACATATGGTACTCTGGTCTTTGTTTTGGTGATAGATCACTGAGTATGATCAACTCTAAACCTATCCAAGTTGCTGTGAAGTCCATATGTTTGTTCTTCTTTATGGCTGCATAATATTCCATTGCATATATATACCACATTTTTTAAAATCCAGATCTCTGACTGTTTTAAGTAAATGTTGCACACTGTAAGTGCAATAGATGACTAGAAAAAGCTACCAGTGGGGTCTTTAAGAACAACTTTCCCAAGAAATGGAACTTACATAGGACTTTGAGGATGATAGAGTGGGTAGAGGACATATTTAAGGAGATATGAATACAGCCTGAAAAGTGGAAACAAGCATAGTGTTTCTGTTTTGTTTTTTTTTTCAAATAATGAAGAGATTAACTTAGCTAGGATGCCTGTGCATCAGGAGTTGGAAGTGATGGAGCTGTTTGCAAGCTTAGGTCTGCCTGATCATGCTTTGTTCCTTAGCCCAAAAGACATTTTCCCAAAACACTGACAGGACATTCCAGGTAGACTAAATACCAGCAAACATTTTGTACTCTATTCTTACTTGCCAGAAAATTTAGCCAGGATTTCAAGGACTCAT
>NW_007028631.1:0-778 GCF_000164805.1 Carlito syrichta | reverse complement strand
CAATTACGTTTCATTCAGGCACCCTGTTGATAAGAGGTGTTTCCTGTCCCCAGACAGATATTTGCTACTGTTAATCCCATCTCCCTCCCCCCCCATAGTTTCCCAGTACCGTCAGTTATTTTCTTACAGTATTACATTGGATGTTCAAGGTCCATTATATGTGAGAACATGTGATACTCAGATCTTTGTTTCTGTGAGAGGTCACTCAGTATTGTAGACTCTAGTTCCATCCAAGTTGCTGCGAAATTGATGATTTTGTTCTTTTTTATGGATGCGTAGTATTTCATTGTGTATATGTACCACATTTTTTAATCCAGTCCTCTTTTGATGGGCAGCATGGTTGCTTCCAGGTTCTTGCTATTGTGAACAGTGCTGCGATAAACATATGTGTGCAGGTATCTTTTTTATAGAGTGATTTGAGTTCTTCAGGATATATTCCCAGTAGGGGGACTGCGGGGTCATATGGGAGATTGATAGTTAGAGCTTTTAGGAATCGCCACACTGTTTTCCCCAGAGGTTGCACTAGTTTACACTCCCACCAACAGTGCAGAAGTGTTCCCTTTTTGCCACACCCTCTCCAGCAGCTGTTACTTTTTGAGTTGTTGATAATTGCCATTCTGACTGCAGTTAGGTGGTATCTCAGTGTAGTTTTGATTTTCATCTCCCTGATGATTAGTGAGGTTGAACATTTCTTCATGTGTCTGTAGGCTGCTCAGATGTCTTCCTTTGTGAAGAGTCTGTTCATATCTTTTGCCCATTTTATAATGGGGTTGTTAAA
>NW_007028629.1:0-730 GCF_000164805.1 Carlito syrichta | reverse complement strand
TCCAGAAGCAGGGTGTTGGAAGGTGGGGGCTTTTTTGCAGGTTTGAAATCTGAGATGGGAGAGGAGGGAGCCAGGAGGGTGGCTTATGTGGGGACTTTGTAGTGGGGGAGGCGAGCTTGGAGGAGAAAGCACAGGTGCATGTGGGACAGTGGGAGGGAGAGAAGCTATAGAGGGAGTGTTTATGGAGGAGAGAAAGGACTGAACTAGGAAATCTCCACCCACCGTTTTGAACGCTCACAGAAATTATATAGGCCACTGATTTTGGTTGTCTAAGGGATATGTTGGCCAGTCCTGTGTGCAGATTGTTTAAGAGGCATTTAAGATGGGAATCGGCTGGCAGGATGACGAACCTCCCATGGAAGGACAGGTGGACTAAACGGGGCATCCCCTAAAGAGTCGGCTGTCCAAGAAGTGTGGCTGTGGCAAAGTCGGTCATCACAGAGGTTTGGCACAGCCAGGGCTCTCCTGGAGAACCGAGGGGTCAAGGCACCTTGTGTAAGGATTTTTGGACCAGACAGAAAGCACTTGACCGGACAGTGGGTGGGAGCATGTTCGAGATTCCTGCCGGTCGAACAGGGCTTATTGCGGGGCAATAGACGTGAAAACTCTGAGGTTTACTGTTGCCCAACAGATATAGGAGTCCTTTAGAATCCGCTGTGGGCCAGCAGATGTGGGACCCCTGGGGTCCACTGTGGCCTGGCAGCTGTGGGATTCCTTAGTGGGGGGAGAG
>NW_007028628.1:0-797 GCF_000164805.1 Carlito syrichta | reverse complement strand
CCAGTTAGCCATCTGGCTAGCCAGCTGAGTA
This sequence comes from Carlito syrichta, assembly GCF_000164805.1. Taxonomy (NCBI): domain Eukaryota; kingdom Metazoa; phylum Chordata; class Mammalia; order Primates; family Tarsiidae; genus Carlito; species Carlito syrichta. Next base: position 766 of record NW_007028628.1, on the reverse strand, counting down.
TCTTGCTAGCTACCTAGCTAGCCAGATGGGTAGTCACTTGAATTAACTAGCTGACTTAAGAAACCATCCCAGTTGGCTAGCCAGCTGACACAACTAGTTGACTTAACTCGTCAGCTAGCTGGCTAGCCAGCTGACAGAACTAGCTGAAAACACTAGCTAGCCAGGAGGCTAACCAGCTGACTTTACTAGGTAGCTACCTATGTATCCCACTGGCATTCCAGCTGACTTAACTAACTAACTACCTAGCTAAACAGCTGACTAGAAATCTGCCTTAACTAGGTGACTTAGCTAGCTAGCCAACTGGCTAGCCAGCTGAATTAACTAGCTAGCTATCCAGCTAGGCAGCTGGCTAATCAGGTGACTTAACTAGCTTACTTAACAAGCTAGCCAGCTGACTTAACTAGCTGACTTAACTAGGTTGGTACCTAGCTAGCCAGTTGACTATACTAGCTGAAATAACTAGATAGCTAGCTATCTAGCTAGCCAGCCGAATTGACTAGTTGACTTAACTAGCTAGCTAGCTGACTTAAATAGCTGACTTAACTAGTTAACTAGCTAGCCAGCTGATTTAACATGCTGAAATAACTACATAGGTAACTGTCTAACCATCTGAGTAAGTAGCTTTTTAACTAGCTACTGAGCTGGTTAGGCAAGTCTTAATGAGGTGACTTAATTAGCTAGCTAACTGGTTAGCCAGCTGACTTAACTAGTTAATTATTGATCTAGGCAGCTGGCCAGCCTGGTGACTAAACAAGTTAACTTAACT
>NW_007028627.1:0-648 GCF_000164805.1 Carlito syrichta | reverse complement strand
GGGAAACATAGTGAAACGTCATCTCTATAAAATATCCCCCCACCCCTCACCAAAAAAAAAAAAAATTAGCCAGGCATGGTGGCATGCACCTGTAGTCCCAGCTACTCAGCCCAGGAGGCTGAAGCTGTTGTAAGCTGTGATCATTGTGATTCTGCCAATACACTCCAGCCTGGGTGACAGAGTGAGACTCCAACTCAAAAAATAAACACATATATGCAAATATTAATATTAATATTAAATTTTAATATTTTATTAGACGATTGATCATTTATTTTTATGACATTTATTTATATGTATTTATATATTTTGTGATCCATCATAAACATGGTTGACATTTATGATTTAAAAAGGCAAAGTACTTTTGAAATCTCAAAAGTACTATGTTTCCCAGGCTGGTAATAATTTATGTTTTTCTGCCTATGTAAGAGATATAAACATGTAAGGTAACAGTTGTCAATTTATACTTCTTCCTTGACCCCATGCACAATTATAGACTCTGTTGCCATAGAATGCTATTCTATACATTTTTTAAAATTCTGATTTTAAAAATGAATGTTTTAAAGTTTTTTTTGTTTCTGAGTCAGTCTCATTCTGTTGCCCAGGCTGGAGTGCAGTGGCACGCTCATGGTCACAGCAGTCTTGACCTGG
>NW_007028626.1:0-829 GCF_000164805.1 Carlito syrichta | reverse complement strand
AAATCAGAGGAGTCGATTCAAAGACCACATCAAAGTGCAGCCCACACTGTGGTTACTGGCAAATGCGTCTGGATGAGGTGATGTCACCTTACTCAAAGATGAGTGATGGAAGCAAAACAGAGTCAAGTAAACAGAGTTTGTTAAAAAAAAAAATGCTGAAAAGTGTCCCGATCATTCAAAGGAAAAGCTAGTCTCCAAGGACTAACCTACTCAAGATCCAGAAAAGAGTGTAAAAAGCAACCACTGGGGCTCTCCACTGCAGACCAGACCTGAGTGCTAAGAAAGAAGCAAAGGGCTTCTAGGGAGACAGAAGGCTGGGTGAGAAAGGATAAAAGTGAGACCTGAGAGTCTCACAGGAGCTAAAACCACGCTACTAAAATGAAAGCTCAGGTTGCAACCTATACTTTATGGGAACATCTTTCTGGAAAAACTATTTTTCTTCCCCAAATATCAAGGTGCACTTTCTGCCATAATGTTATCTTTACCCACAAAAGATTTTCTGTGGCCTCCTCCCTTCCTGTCCCCCACCAGTCAAGGATGGTGCTCTTCATTCATCAGACTTCAGAATGACCTACTGAATGAATGAGGAAGGATGCATGGGCCACAGCTGCAAATGTCTGGGAAAAACAGAGGCAAGAAATGAGTGGAGAGGAAGACAAGGTGGGCGACAGAGTGAGACTCCAACTCAAAAAAAAAACAAAACAACAATGAAAACCTACTGTCCATTTTCTTCTTTATGACTAAAAAAAGGTTATGGCTGAAAATCCTCTTGTGCCAGGGAACACTATAAAAACTATGCAATATTCAGGAAAGCACTATAAATATAGCG
>NW_007028625.1:0-744 GCF_000164805.1 Carlito syrichta | reverse complement strand
GCTGTCTGTTCATTGAATTCACACACGTCTTGCCAGGGGGCATGAGTGTGGAGTGTGGTGGCAGGAATTCTGTGATGCGTGGCAGAAGGCATGGGATGGACTTGTCTGGGGGCCAGCTTTGAAACCTCCCACGAATGATAGACGGGAAAGCGCCTTTACCTCTCCCATCCCTGAAGATAACTCCTTGCGCTGAGTGGCAGAGCTGGTGTTGGTGGCGGTGGTGGTGATTATTATTTGGAGCCAGAATGCCACTCTGTCACCCTGGCTGAGTGCAGGGCAATGCTCACAGTCACTGCAGACTCCAGCTGCTGAGTTCTGGCAATCCTCCCGCCTCGGTCCCCCTAGTGGCTGGAATGACAGGCCTGCGCCACCACGCCCATCTAATCTTTGGATTTATTTTTTGAGTCCGAGAAGAGTTCTTGCCCAGTGTCCCAGGCTGGTCTCGACCACGCAGGCTCAGGTCGTCCACTCACCTCTTCCTCCGAACTGCCAGGATGCCAGGCTGAGGCCCTGAGTCCGGTCTGTGGTTGTGGTGGTGGTGGTTGGTACTATTATTCTGAGTCAGAGACCCATATGCCACCCAGGCCAGAGTGCAGTGGCCTGTTCTCGGCCATTATGGCCTTCATTCGATGGGTTCGGGCGATCCTCCCACCATAACCTCCAGAGTGACCAGAAAGACAGGTGTGCAGCACCACACTTGGCTCATTTTTTGGTTTCTTGTAGAGATGATGTCTCATCAAGGTG
>NW_007028624.1:0-706 GCF_000164805.1 Carlito syrichta | reverse complement strand
CCCACCACATCACACTTTTTGCTTTCAGAGTAATATTTTGCTCGGAACGGCTGCATGGCATGCACTGTCGTACAGGAGTGCATGGCTTCCATTGGGTGTCATGAGAAATGGTTTATCAGTCACCGAGGGTCATCATGCAAGGAGGTGTTCTTGGTCTGGGAGGCAAGGTGGACCGTCAGCAATGCATGCAGTTTTCTCTCAAGTCATGGTTGAAACGGGAGTAAGCGGCACCTTGAGTTTCTCTTGGCATGCTCTTCTACGAGCCCCATGCTTGTTTTTCAAAGCGAGGGTCAATACACTTTGGTCTTGCTCTAAGGAGAGAGAGATTCATGCTTGTTTAATAATGATCAATGCATTTGTGGCTCAGGCTGTGAATGGACATGTCCACTGCTGGGTCACTTGGGGAAACGTCGATAGGATTGAATGGTGGCACAGAGCACAGAGAATTCTCTGGTCTTTTGATGTGAGGGGCACACCACTCAAAAATTACTGTCCCACATCTTTCCTACCACCGACTTTCTTCAGAACTCAAGCCATGAAAACACACAGGCTAAATCTCTGGCAACATGCCACATAAGCAAGCTTTGTTACGGCAATCCACCTTTGAGAAGGTGGAACTCTTTCCCACCTGAGATACCAAGGGAGGCATGTCCAAGCTGTATCAGAAGGACCCTGTCTGCACTTGACTCCATTCATGGAGGAACTT
>NW_007028623.1:0-752 GCF_000164805.1 Carlito syrichta | reverse complement strand
AAAAAAAGTAAATTAAAAAAAACCCTAAAAGAAGATGCTCAAACAAAAACTTACACTACATTGCCCAGACTGGGCTTGAACTCCTGGGCTCAGGCAATCCCCTCACCTTGGCCTCCCAAAGTGTTGGGATTCCCAAACATGAACCTCCGTGCTTGGACCAACCAAGTTATTTTATTTTAGTTTCTTTCTTTCTTTCTTTCTTTCTTTCTTTCTTTCTTTCTTTCTTTCTTTCTTTCTTTCTTTCTTTCTTTCTCTTTCTTTTCTTCATTCCTTCCTTCCTACCTTCCTTCCTTCCTTCTCTTTCTCTCTCTCTTTCTTTTTCGAGTCAGAGTTTCATTGTCACACAGACTGGAGTGTAGAGTTACACTGCTCATGGCCACCATAGCCTCAACCTGCTGGGCTCTGGAGATCCTTCTATTTCAGTCTTCCAAGTAGCTAGAACCACAGACATGCATCAACACACCTGGCTAATTGTTTTATTTTTTGTAGAGAAGAGGTCTTGCCAATTTTCCCAGGCTGGTCTTGAACCCCCAGGACTCAGGCAATCCTCTCACCTCTGCCTTCCAAAGTGCTGAGATTGCAGGTGTGAGTCACCATGCCTGGCTTATATGACTGCATTGAAATATATGTGGTAGGTGGGGGAAAGGAAAAAATGGCAAAAGTTGAGGCAAAAAGAGAAATCAGGGTCTCTGTCAGGAAGACACCTTGCAAGGCAGACAGAGACTGATGCAGGAATCAGGGCACTGAGGAAG
>NW_007028622.1:0-1399 GCF_000164805.1 Carlito syrichta | reverse complement strand
TTTTTCTCATGTGTTAGTGTTACGTTGGAGTTAGTTGAAATGTATCAGACACCTACTCTGCACAATGAATGGTACCTGCTGTCAATCTCTCTCTTGTGGGGGCGGGGCTCCGGGTCCCTCGCCATTGCGGGGCTGCAGCGCCCTGGCGTGAGGACGGCGCGTCGCGTCCCGGCCGCGTGACCTGCTGGGTTGACGCGATCCTTCCTCAGAATCCTGCCCGCGAGCACCGAGGCGCAACGCGGTTCCGCCTCCCGGGCCGCGGCCTCCCACGGAGTGCTTCGGACTCCCGCGCTGCGGGAGCCCAGAGTGTGGCTCGCGGCGACTGGGACGACCGCGGAGCTGGGCCCCCCGCTGGCCGCGGAGCTGGGCCCCCCGCTGGCGGCGGAGCCGGGCCCCCCGCAGGCGGCGGAGCTGGGGCCCCCCTACCACGTCGAGGGAACGTGAGTCAGGCCGCTCTTGGACATGGACCCTTAACCGTGAGTTCACAGACTCTTCTTTTCTTGTATTTTCTAACCTGTGTCGTGGCTTTTGCTGGAAGTGCAACTGCTGGATTATGCATGAGAGTATCCCGTTTTCTGAGAAGTGTGTGTGGAAGGACTGCCCTATTCCCACGGAATGTATGTGGCCATAAATGTGTCCACTGATTCCTCAGTGTTCGTTCTGTTCCATGGATCAATCGTCAGGGTTTTATACCATTGCCTCTGTGTTTGGTTTACTGGACTTTGGTGAAAGCAGAAAGTGTGAAACCCTACACTTTGCCCATTTTGAAGAGAGTTTGGGCTATTGCCGGTCTCATGCAATTCTTCTGAAAGACTAGACATTTGGGTTTTGGTCGAGATTTCTTTGTGTTTTTAATGCGTTGTGTAGTAGTGGCATCTTCCCACGTCATGGTTTTTATTTATTGAACCGAGCATTTCCTTTCCATTGGCTTATGTCCTCTGCAATGTCTATCAGCATGAGTGTGTACTGTTTAGTGTACTGTTCTATTGTCCGCTTAACTTTGTTTTTGTACTATTTTGTGGTTTTGGCTGCTACGGTAATTGAATTGTTTCCTTAGTGGTTTCTTCAGGTGGACTTTGAAAGTGTAGAGAGACACCAGGTGTTTGTATGTTGAATTTGTGTCCCGCAACAATGCTGAATTTTGAGTTCTGAAAGGGTGAGTGTGTGTGTGTGAGTGTGTGTGTATGTGTGTGTGTGTCTGGTGAACTTGTTGGAGCTGTCTATACGTAGCGTCGTGTCTATGAGAACTGAGTTAACTTTACTCCTTCGTCTCCCGTGAGGATACCTTGAAAAATTGTTTTTTGTTTAATTGTTCTGTTCAGCATTCTTAACCCTATCTTGAAGGGAAGTGGTGGAAGACTATATCCACGTATACTTCTTGATCTTCAGGGAAAAGCTG
>NW_007028621.1:0-706 GCF_000164805.1 Carlito syrichta | reverse complement strand
AGTTATTTGCATTTATTTTCTTCCCAAATGTTTTAAAGTTTTACCTTTCACCTTTGTATCTTTAACCTATCTGAAATTGGATTTTGTTACTAGTGTGAATAAGGTTCTCACTTATTTTGTCTCATGTGGTTAACGAATTTTCTCAGCATCATATATTTAATGATGCATCGTTTTCACCACTGATCTACAGCACCGCCTGCATCGTGCATTGAGCACTCATGTATGTGCATGTGCTTTGGGGCATCTCTTTTTTGTTCTCTTGAGATTCTTGTCCACTTTTGCACAACAGCACACTGCATCTATTTAGATTTGTAATAAGTTTTACTTTCAAAGAAAGCAGCAAGCTTCACCTTGTCCTCATACTTACAGGCATCGAATACTTGTCTGATAGTTGGCTTTGTTTTTTCAGTTCTTTGAAGTTAATGCTTCAGAATTCTGGATTTTGTTATTGAGGTTGAGAAATCTGCTTGTCGATCTAACGGTTGCTCCTTTATAAGTGATCCATTGTCACTTCTCTCTGACTGCTTTAATCTTTAGTGTTATTTAATTTCAGTATAATGTGTCTAGGCCTGAATTTATTTTCTCTTTCTCTCTCTCTCTCTCTCTCTCTCTCTCTCTCTCTCTCTCTCTCTCTCACTCTCTTTCACTGCCCAATTGTTCTGTTGTTATTTTGCTGGATCACCATGTATCATAATTTTTTTTAAAA
>NW_007028620.1:0-509 GCF_000164805.1 Carlito syrichta | reverse complement strand
AAAAACTCTGTATACAAAAAGACAGATGCCCACAAGTTTCCAAAGGATGGGGAATCTGTGATTCCTGGTTTCCTTTAAAAATACTTAGTAAACATTTGGCAACTGTAAAACCCTCGGCCCCTTCAAAATAAAAAGACAGGCAAGCACTGGAAAGGGTGTTTCTCCCCCTATTCACCCCCAGGTACCCCACAGTCATAACTTCACCTGTGGAAGAGGTGGTGTACCTGCAGCTCTGCGTGGACCAGTGCACTGCCCAGAAATGTGAGTCTCACTGTGTTGCCCAGACTAATCTTCAACCCTTGGGCTCAAGAAATTCTCCCAACCCAGCCTTCCAAGGTGCTGGAATTACAGATGGCACAGAACCATAGCTGCCACAATCCCAGCAGGGGACCAAGAGTGCATACTGGTGAATAGACAGACTGTAAAGTCGAGGGAAAAGTGAACAAAGCCAGAAGACCCTCATAAGGAAGAATAAGTCATGCAGAAAAGAAATAAAAGCAACCTCACCT
>NW_007028619.1:0-758 GCF_000164805.1 Carlito syrichta | reverse complement strand
ATTTTTGGACCAGACAGAAAGCACTTGACCGGACAGTGGGTGGGAGCATGTTCGAGATTCCTGCCGGTCGAACAGGGCTTATTGCGGGGCAATAGACGTGAAAACTCTGAGGTTTACTGTTGCCCAACAGATATAGGAGTCCTTTAGAATCCGCTGTGGGCCAGCAGATGTGGGACCCCTGGGGTCCACTGTGGCCTGGCAGCTGTGGGATTCCTTAGTGGGGGGAGAGAGAGAGGAAGAGAAAGAGAATTTTACGGAAACCGCTGTGGGTTAGCAGACATGGGACCCCTGGGGCCTGCTGCAGCCTGGCAGCTGCGGAAGTTTTTAAAGTTTGAGAGAGATAAAGTCTTCCTTGAAGAGGAAGACTTTAGGGTCCATGGTGGTCATGAAGGCCGAGGTGGGATGTGTTCCCCCTCACCTGGGGGCCGGAGGGGCTGGATTTTAGGTCAGTTCCCTCCAGTGGCAAGTTTTAGGCTTTTTTGTTTGGGGGAGGGGGACTTACCTATCCAACAATCGCTGGGGTGGATGTGCAGAGACGAGGAAGCACCTGATCCGAGTCACGGCAACAATGAAAGGACTTCAGCGCCAGTAAAGACTCCACACCCGGCCAGAACCAAGAGATTTATTAAAGGGGCAGTTACAGGAAGTGACTGTAACCGAGGAAAAGTGAGAGAGAAGGAGTGAGAGAGAGGGAGAGAAAGGGAGGTGAGAGAGAGAAAGAGAGAGGGGCAGAGAGAAAGAGAGAAGGAGAGAGAGAG
>NW_007028618.1:0-806 GCF_000164805.1 Carlito syrichta | reverse complement strand
GTTTTTGAGTTATTGCTGATGGCCATCCTGACTGGAGTTAGGTAGTATCTCAGTGTGGTTTTAATTTTCATTTCTTTGGTGATTAGTGAGGCTGAGCATTTGTTCGTGTATCTGTTGGATGCTCGTATGTCTTCTTTTGAGAAGTGTCTATTCATATCTTTTGCCCACTTTGTAATGGGGTTGTTTGTTTTTTTCTTTATGGTACATTTGAGTTCCTTGTAGATCCTAGATGTTAGGCCTGTGTCAGATATACAGTTGGCAAACTGAAGTTTTTCAGTTTGATGAAGTCCCACTTGTCTATCTTATCTCTTATGGCATGAGCACTTGGGGTTTTGATCAGGAAATGGTTGCCAGTTGCAATTTCCATAAGGATGTCTCCTGCATTTTAAGGTTCTTATAGTTTGAGGTTTTATGTTTAGCTCTTTCATTCATTTAGAGTTGATTTTTTTATATGGTGATAAGTAAAGGTCTTGTTTTAATCTTCTGCATGTGGTCAATTAGTTTTCCCAGCAGCATTTACTGAATAGGTTCTCCTCTCCCCAGTGGTTGTTGGTGGAGGCTTTGTCAAAGATGAGTCATTTGAGAAATTGAGGTTTTGCTTCCAGAATCTCTATCCTGTTCCATTGGTCTATATGCCTGTTCTTGTACAAATACCAGGCTATTTTTATTATTATAGCCTTATAATAAAGTCCAAAGTCTGGAGATGTGATGCCTCCCACTTTGATTTGACTATTCGTGGTCATTTATGTTTTCATATGAATTTCTGTATTGTTGTTTCTAGGTCTGAGAAGAATGATGCTGGCAAT
>NW_007028617.1:2448-3190 GCF_000164805.1 Carlito syrichta | reverse complement strand
CCTGAGAAGTGGGCTGCACTGTGACTTACTGACATTGAGTGCTGCAATTCACTGTTGCAAGCTGTGATTCCTGATTCTCACTTGTTCTCTTTCGTTGATATTATGCTCCAGAGGGTGACTGCTTCCGCGTGCGAACTGTCAACCTTTCACATTTGGGAAGGCTCAACTCCCTTGTTCCACAATGAGTGATCTGTGACATTCACACTTTCTTGTGGGGAAGCATTATCTGTGACTCGAGCGAATTCCGAGATATTTTTTCTTTATACATTTTCGTGTTACTGCAAAGGTAATTATACTGTCGATGCTTTTCAGAATAGCCTTTCTTAGGCCTGTAGTGAATAGGCAGCTTCCTTGGGTAAGCCCGTGCCAAATATGTGCTGCACTGTGATCTGTTTGCTGTGACTTCTTTGCTGCCTCCTGTCACACCTACTTCACACTCGTTCCCCTTGATTTGTGTTCCTTTCCAGAGAAGGCCTTTGCTTAAGAGGGTTTAACGACTGTGTTTCACGGATTGGAATATGCCATACACAGTGCCCCAGTGACTGATATAACTGCTCCACCGTGACTTGCTGTAGAGCACCATTTGTTCATGGTGAGAAATCTAACTGGTGTTTCGGTATTGCATTTCCACCTAGTAAGGAACACCAGTGCTGTGCAGTTTTCCTTGATGAATAAGCACGGAGAGCCGATGTTAGAGTTGTGGTGAATGTGGGTCTTCTTTGGACAGGGTATTCCAGGGTGC
>NW_007028617.1:0-968 GCF_000164805.1 Carlito syrichta | reverse complement strand
GCTGACTGCCCTTGATGTGCTTGCTTAGAAATGTCAATCTCCCTGGGAAAATGCTGCCTGAGAAGGGGGCTGCACTGTGACTTACTGACATTGAATGCTGTAATTCACTGTTGCAAGCTGTAATTCCCGATTCTCACTTGTTCTCTTTCGTTGATATTATGCTCTAGAGGGTGACTGCTTCGGCGTGCGACCTGTCAATCTTTCACATTTGGGAAGGCTCAACTCCCTTGTGCCACAATGAGTGATCTGGGACATTCACAGTTACTTGTGGGGAAGCACCATGTGTGACTCGAGCGAATTCCGATATATTTTTTCCTTATACATTTTCGTGTTACTGGAAAGGTATGACACTGTCGATGCTTTTCCGAATAGCCTTTCATAGGCCTGTAGTGAATAGCCTTCTTCCTTGGATACGTCTGTGCCAAATATGTGCTGCACTGTGATCTGTTTGCTGTGACTTCTTTGCTGCCTGCTGTAATACCTCTTTCACACTTGTTCCCGTTGATTTGTGTTCCTTTCCAGAGAAGGCCTTTTCCTAAGAGAGTGGAACCTCTGTGTTTCACGGATTGGAATATGCAATACATAGGGCCCGAATGATTGGTATAAGTGCTCCACAGTTACTTGATGTAGAGCATCATTAGTTCATGGTGAGAAATCTAAATGGTGTTTGCGTATTGCATTTACACCTAATAAGGAACACCAGTGCTGTGCAATTTTCCTTGATTAATAAGCATGGAGAGCCGATGATAAAGTTGTGGTGAATGTGGGTCTTCTTTTGGACAGGGTATTCCAGGGTGCAATGCCACGCTATTCATTTTCAGTCTGTAGTAAGGTAGCTCTGTGCGTACTGTCATCCCTGATTTTTTGAGTTTCCCTTTACATACTCTATCGTAGTCAGGGAGCTTTTTGGCCAAGAGAGTCCACCTTCATGTGCCGAAGACACTGGACACCATATCCACAGCCATTGG
>NW_007028616.1:0-3492 GCF_000164805.1 Carlito syrichta | reverse complement strand
GGCCCACTATGTAAGCATGTGGCAGGGCGTTCTTGAAGGCAAATTTCAGGGCCCCCATGGATGCACGGGGTGTGGCTGCCATGGAGGCATGCTGGGGGACCACCACAGAGGCACATGGTGGGGTCACTGTGGAGGCATGCAGTGGGGCCATAGCAGAAACATGCAGCAGGTTCATCCCAGAGGCATGCTGTGGGACAAACCCAGGAGATATGTGGCATGGCCACGGTGAAGGCATGCAACAAATCCACCACAATGGAGCCACCAGAAAGGCCTGTAGCTGGTCTATCCTGAAGGCATGTGGTGATTCCATCCAAGAGGGCCAAGGCAGGGCCACCATGAAGACATACAGCTAGGAAACCATGGAGTCACGCAACGGGTCCTCCATGGAGGCACAAAGTGGATCAATCCAAGAGGCTTGCAGAATGTCCATACCAAAGGTATGAAACAGGACCATCTAAAAGGCATGTATCAGGGCCACTGTAGAGGCATGAAGTGGAACCACTTCAGAAGTACATGGCTAAATTTTCAGGTTTCAGGGCTCTCATGGAGAAAAGTGGTGGTGCTACCAAAATAGCACATGGGTGTTCATTGCCAGAAGCATGTGGTGATTGTACTGTGGAGGCATGTGGCTGGGACACCACAGAGGCACAAGTAGGTCCACCATGGAGGCATGTGGCTGGGAAACTGCAGAGGCACGTGGTAGGTCTATCCTGGAGGCATCCAGGGAATCTATCATGAAGGCATGTGACAGGTCTAACATAGAGGCATGCAGTGAGGCCACAGTTATGGAAACTGGCAGGTCCCTCAAGAAGGTAGGAGGCTGGTCCACCCCAGGGGTATGCAGTGGGGCCACTGGAAAGGCATGCAGCAGGTTAACCACAGAGGCACATGGCAGAGTCACTGCAGAGGTACAAGGCAGAACCACTGCAGAAGCATTTAGTAGGGGCATGCAGAGGCAAACAGTGGGTCCATTCCAGAAGCAGACAATGGGTCCATCATGGAGGCATGAGGAGGTTCCACCATGGAGAAACATGGTGTAAAACAACAGAGGCTTGTGGTGGGGCCACTGTGGAGGCAAGAAGTAGGTCCATCTCAAAGTAATGTGATAAATCTATTCCTGAGGTATATGTCAGGGCCACCACAGAGGCATATGGCTGGGCCACTGCAAACGAATGCATCCATCCTTAAAAGGGATGGGCAAGTCCATCCTAGAGGTATGTGGCAGGGTCATCACAGAGACATGAGAACTGTACACCATAGAGATACCTGGTGGGACCTCGGCAGAGGAATGTGGTGGGACCATCATTAAGGCATGCAGTGGATTAATCTCAGATCCATGCTGCTGTTCCATACCAGAGCATTGGAAAGAGTAGTACAAAGGCATGTGGCAAGTCCACACAGGTGTTACATGGTGTGTCCATCTTAGAGTCACAGAGTGGGTCCATCCCTTAGGCACACTGAAGGGCCATTCCAAAGGCATGTCCTGGGTCCACTTTAAAGGCATGCAGCAGATCCATTACAATGGCACACAGTGAGTCCATCCTGGAGGAATGTGGCAGAACTACCACAAAGGCATGAAATTAGGCAAACATGCAACAGGACTTCCATGAAGGCACACAGTGAAGCCATCATGAAAGCACACAGTGGGGTAATTGTGGAGTCATGTCATGAGTCCATCAAAGAGGCACATGGTGAGCATGCCATGAAGGTGTGTGATGGAGTCATCAAAAAGGCTATGGCAGGTCCATCCCAGAGGCACATGGCGGGTCCACCCAGAGGCACATGGTGGTTCCATTCTGGAGGCATGCAGGGGGGCACCACAGAGCTAAACAATGGGTCTGTAATGCAGGCACACAGCTTGGCTTCTATGAAAGCAGTCATCAGGGCCACCATGGAAGGACAATGTGGGACCACCACAGAGGTCCATATTCAGGTTACTGTGGAGGAAAATGGTGGGTCACCATGGAGGCAAGTAGCAGGTTTACCCCAGAGGCACATGGCAGTGCCACCACAGAGGCATGATCAGGGTCATCATAGGGGGACATCATGGTTCCATACCAAATCCAGTCAATACTGGAGAAACATATTGGGGCCATTGCAGAAGCATGTAGCAATGCTAACATGAAGTCATGTGGAGGACCCATCCTGGAGGCATGCATCTGGTCCATCCCAGAAGAATGTGGTGGGTCTATCAGAGGCATACAGCAGTTGTATTCCAGAGGCATGCAGAAGATCCATCTATGAGGCACATGGTGGGTTATTCCAAAGGGCACATGGCAGGGCCACCTCAAAGACATGTGGTAGGTCCATCTCAAAGGCATGTGGTGGGATCATACTGGAAATATTTAGCGTGGTCACCACAGAGACACGAGATGAACCTACTGTGCAGGCACATGAGAGGTCCTCCGTGTGGACCCATAGTGGATCCACTGTGGAAGCCCACGGTGGATCCATTGTGGAGGCACACACCAGGGCCATTACAGAAGCACAGCGTGTCCATCCTAGAGGCACATGACTCTTCAACTCCCAAGATACATGTTGGGGCCACCAAGGCATCTGACGTGATCACTAAATAGGCATGTAGTGTTTTCATCCCACAGACACATGCTGGGGACACCACAGAGACACATGGTTGGTCCAGCATGGAGACAATTGGTGGGGCCACTACAAAGGCAAGCATTGGGGCAACAACAAAGGCTCACAATGGGACTACTGTAGAGGCATGCTGTGGGATAAAAGCAGAAGCACATTGTGGGGCTACTGCATAGGCAAGCATTGGGGCAAACACAGTCTCACAGCGGATCTGCTGTGGATGTATGTTGTGAGGCCAAAGCAGAGACACATGGAGGGGCCACTGCAGAGACAAATGACAGGGTCACTGTGGAGGCATGTAGAAGATTCACTCCAGAGGCACACAGTAAGTCTACCACAAAGCTATGCTGCGGAGTCACTGTTGATGCCTTCAGTGAGGCCACTGTAGAGACGTGCAACAAGTCCACCATAGAGGCACACTGTGGGTGTCTCCTAGATGCATGCAGTGGGACCACTGAGGAGGCATGTGGAAGGGCCACTACTGAGGTATGTAGCAGGGCTACCATAGAGGCATTCGGCAGGCACACCTCAGTGGCAGGTGATGGGCCCTTCGCAGATGCACACTGTGGTTTCATTTCAGAGGCATGCAGAGGGGTCACCATGGAGACACATGGCAGGTCAATTGAGGAGGCATGTAGTGAATCCAACTGAAGGCACATGGAGACAAATGGTGTGTTCACTGCAAAAGCACATGGTAGGGTCACCAGAGAGGAACATGGAGGATCCAGCACAAAGGTATGTGGCAGGTCCACCACAAATGCATGCAGTTGAGGCAATGCAAAACACAGCAGATACACCAGAGTGGCATGCAGCAGTGCCACTATGGAGAAATGAGGAAGGGATGCTGTAGAGGCACATGGTGGGTCCACCACTTAGGTATGCAATACTTTGATCACAAAA
>NW_007028615.1:0-726 GCF_000164805.1 Carlito syrichta | reverse complement strand
CTGAGAACATTCTAACCTATTGGAGTTTGAATTTTTACGGTTCCCCATTGTGCTTAATTCTGAATAGAAAATCACACACAGACACACACACATAGGGAATTGAGGAGCAGATACAAAAATTAAACCCTAACTCTATTCCAAATCCCACTTTTAATTACACATAATACTGTCCTGTCTGTCTTGGACAGACTTTGGCTACGCATTGTGATTTTTATTACAATATCTGGCATATTTCCTCCAAGTTCTGTTTCATACCAGTACCCTGTCTACAGCTCCTTCTTATGTACATAAACTGATTCAAAATTGCACAGTTTGTATCTGCATACAGTGACCGAAGAACTTCCACCTTACAGAAAGGAATCACATTAATAGCCCTTGCTTCTCAAGAAGCAATTAGGGTATTCTCTCCAGACTCATTCAATTTCCAGTCGAAATCTTATTCTCTGAAACATAGAGAAATCTAGTTTAATTAAATTAACACAATGAAATTAGTTAAGGATTCAGGATGTGTCTGAGTTAGTACCAGCTACATCAATTAGGTAAACTTTAGGTATTTTTTTTGTTTATGAAAACTCATGTGTGCCTGGAAATGCTAAGTGTTCCTGTGCGTAAACCTTATTCATAATTTGGTGCAATGTCTGTGTGACACAAAGTCGTTAGTTGTGAGATACACATACACACACATGTATATATGAAAATTGCATATGTGCATATAGAAACATATGT
>NW_007028614.1:0-320 GCF_000164805.1 Carlito syrichta | reverse complement strand
TGAGGATGGTAAGAAAGAAAGAAAGAAAGAAAGAAAGAAAGAAAGAAAGAAAGAAAGAAAGAAAGAAAGAAAGAAAGAAAGAAAGAAAGAAAGAAAGAAAGAGAAAAACAATGAAAAAAACTGTCAACAAAGAAATCCATTTGCCTGCAAATCTTCAGCCCTCAGTCCCTCCCCCATGCTCCCCACACATGAAGGTCCCCCAAGCTTGGCACTTTCCAGCCCCAATCCCCCAAAAATGTCTGCCCCCGCTTTAGTGTGGGAGTTCCCGAGGCTCCCTGGTGGGGTTTCTGCCGGTTCTACTCTCCCGGGTGAGAAATGTC
>NW_007028613.1:0-749 GCF_000164805.1 Carlito syrichta | reverse complement strand
TCCCCAATAGTTTCCCCCAACCACTGTCAGTCATTTTCTTATGGTAGTGCATTGAATGATCAAGGTCCACTATATGAGTGAGAACGTGATATTCAGATCTTTTTTTTCTGTGAGAGGTCACTCAGTATTATAGACTCTCGTTCCATCCAGGTTGCTGTGAAATTCATAATTTTGTTCTTTTTTATGGCTGCATAGTATTCCATCGTGTATATGTACCACATTTTTTAAAAATAGAGTCCTCTTTTGATGGACAGCATGGTTGGTTCCAGGTTCTTGCTATTGTGAACAATGCTGTGATAAACATTCGTGTGCAGGTATCTTTTTTATACAGTGATTTGAGTTCTTCAGGGTATATTTCCAGTAGGGGGATTGTAGGGTCATATGAGAGTTTGATGTTTAGAGAGTTTAGGAATTGCCACACTGCTTTCCACAGAGGGTGCACTAGTTTACACTCCCACCAACAGTGTAGTAGTGTTCCCTTTCTACACCCTCTCCAACAACTGTTATTTTTTGAGTTACTGATAATTGCCATTCTGACTGGAGTTAGGTGGTATCTCAGTGTGGTTTTGATTTGCATCTCCCTGATGATTAGTGAGGTTGAACATTTCTTCATGTGTTTGTTGGCTGCTCAGATGTCTTCCTTTGTGAAGTGTCTGTTCATTTATTTTGCCCATTTTACAATGGGGTTGTTTGTGTTTTTCTTTTCAGCACGTTTGAGTTCCTTGTAGATCCAAGATGTTAAGCCTTTG
>NW_007028612.1:0-579 GCF_000164805.1 Carlito syrichta | reverse complement strand
TAGCCCACTGGATTAACTAGCTAGCCACTTAGCCAGCCATCCATCCAGCCAGTTCACTTAACTCACTGGCTTAAGAAGGTTGCCATCTGGCTCGCCAGCTAACTTAATTAGCTAGCTACCTAACTAGCCATGTGGCTAGCCAACTGACTTAACCAGCTTACTTAACCAGGTAGCCAGCTGGCTAGTCAGCTGACTAAACTAGTGAGTGACCTAGGTAACCAGTTGGCTAGCCACTTGAATTAATTAGCTGACTTAACCAGCTAGCCAGTTGGTTAGCCAGCAGACTCAACTAGCTGACTTAACTAGTTAGCCAGCTGTCTTGCCAGCAGACATAACTAGCCAACAACACTAGCTAGTCTGGTGGCTAGCCAGCTCACTTAACTAGCTAGCTACCTATCTAGCCAGTTGGGAAGCCAGCTGAATTAACTAGCTGACTTAAATAGCTAGCCAGCTGACTAGCCAATTGATTAATTAGTTTGTTACCTAGCTAGCCAGCTGGCAAGCCAGTTGACTTAAGTATATGACTTAAATAGCTAGCAAGCTGGGTGGACAACTGACATAACTAGCTAGCTACCTAGA
>NW_007028611.1:0-738 GCF_000164805.1 Carlito syrichta | reverse complement strand
CAATGAGTGACACAAGTGCTCCACAGTCACGAGCAGGAGAGCATTATGTGTGGATGGGGAGAATTCTAAGTTGTTTTTCCCTACGGCATTTAAACCCAATAAGGGCTACCAGGGCTGTGCCGTTTTCATTGCTGAGTAAGCACGGGGAGCCTCTGTTACACTGGGGGTGAAGCTGGGTCTTCCTGGGGACACGCTATTGAAGCCTGCGCTGCACTGCACTTCACTGGCAGTCTGTATACACTGGCTTTGTGCGTGCTCTCCGCCCTGATTCTCAGAGCTCTCCTGCATATACACTATACTAGGCAGGGAGCATTTGGTGACCAGAGTGCAACTTCAGGTGCTGCACTGACTGGATCCAGATCTCCACTGCCATGGGTAGCCAAGCATGTTTCATTCAGCGGAGAATGCTGAAAAGTTTTCTCTTTTGACACGGGCGTCTCACACGGAATACAATGGCTCTGCGGGTTCATTTGCCAACGAGGCCCGAGAGCCATTGTTTGCTTTCCAGAAAACAACAGTCTTCCATTGGAGACATTCCTCAAAACGGCACGTCACTGAATGGGGGGGGGCAGCAAGTATTATACTGTCTTGGCCTTTGGCGTGACGCCTGATTCTCCCTGTTTTTCAGCGTATATGATCCTACATTGAGTGCATAGGCCTAGCAGAGCTGTATTCAACGTTTCCTGTATACAAAGTGCACAACTCCATGGTGCCACACTGAGCGACATGACCGGTTCG
>NW_007028610.1:0-669 GCF_000164805.1 Carlito syrichta | reverse complement strand
TTAACTAGCTGGATGGCTAACTAGTTGACTTAACTAGCTGACTAGCTGTTTGACTGGCTAGCTGGCTAACCAGCATACTTAACTAGTTTAGCTAACTGTTTGTCTAGACAGCTAGCCAGCTGGCTTAACTAGCTAGCTACCTGGCTGGCTAGTTGGCTAGGAAGCTGGCTAGCTAGCTAGAAGGCTGGCCATCTGGCCAGCTAGCTGAATTAAATAGCCAGCCTGTGACTGGACAGTCTGATGCAAACTGGCTTATCTAGTCAGCCACACTACTGTTCAGCCAACTAGCCAGCTGACTTAACTGGATGAGCCCTAACTGACCAGCATGCTAACCAGTCATCTTAACTTGCAAGCCACCTAGCTAGCCAGTCGGCTAACCAGCTGATTTAACTAGCTGACTGAAGTAGATAGCCATCCAGCTAGACAGCTGCTTTAACTAGCTAGCCACCAAGCTAGCCAGCTAGCTAGCCAGCTCTCTTAACTAGCTGACTTAACTAGCTAGCCAGCAGGTTAGCCAGCTGAATTATTAGATAGCTACCTACCTGGCAAGAAGGCTAGCCAGTTGACTTAACTAGCTGACGTAACAAGCTAGAGAGCTGGCTAGCCAGCTGACTTAACTAGCTGGCTACCTAGCTAGCCTGATGCCTAGCCACTTGAATTAACTAGCTG
>NW_007028609.1:0-550 GCF_000164805.1 Carlito syrichta | reverse complement strand
AATGTCAAGTGAATTGGATAGTCAACTGGCTAGCTATGTAGCTAGCTAGTTAAATCAAGCCGGCTAGTCAGCTGGCTATCTAGTAAGTCAGCTAAGTAAGGCAGCTGGGTATCCAGCTTGATAGCTAGGTAACTAGCTAGTTAATTAGTCTTTCTAGCCAGCAGGATAACGTGTTAAGTCAGCTGGCTAGACAGCTGCTATCTAGTTAAGTCAGCTATTTAAATCAGCAGGCTCGCCACCTGGCT
Source organism: Carlito syrichta (assembly GCF_000164805.1). NCBI lineage: Eukaryota > Metazoa > Chordata > Mammalia > Primates > Tarsiidae > Carlito > Carlito syrichta. The sequence continues at coordinate 305 of NW_007028609.1, read as the reverse complement.
AGGTAGGTAGCTAGCTAGGTAAGTCAGCTTGATAGCCAGCTGGCTAGCTTGTTAGGTCAGATAGTTACGTCAGCTGGCTAGCCAAATGGCTATGTAGGTAGCTAGCTAGTTAAGAACGCTGGATAGCCACCTAGCTAACTACTGATGTCAGCTAGTTAAATCAGATGACTAGGCAGCTAGCTATCTAGTTAAGTCAGCAAGTTGAGTTAGCCAGCTGGCCAGCAGGAAAGCTCATTAAATCAGCTAGTTAAGTTAGGTGGCTAGCCAACTGGATACCTAGGTAGATAACTAGTAATGTTAACTGG
>NW_007028608.1:0-754 GCF_000164805.1 Carlito syrichta | reverse complement strand
TTAGTCAGCTGGTTAAGACAGCTATCTAGGTAGTTAGCTAACGGGTTAAGTCAGCAGGTAGAGTCAGGTAGTTAGCTAGTTAACTAACGTGTTAAGACAGCTGGTTGAGTCAACAGGATAGCTAGTTACCAAATGGGTTGAGTCAACTGTTTGAGTAGGCTAGCCAGCTCATTAGCTAACGAGTTGTCAGATGATTAAGTCAGCTAGCTAGAATGTTAGATAACAAGTAAGCTAACTGGTTAAGTCAACTAGCTAGCTAGGCAGCTAACTATTTAAGTCTGCTTGTTAGCTAGGTAGCTAGGTAGTTAGCTAATTTTTTAAGTCAGCTGGCTAGCTAGGTAGCTAGATAGTTAGCTAACTATTTAATTCAGCTGGCTAGCTAGTTAGGCTACCTAGTTAAGTCAGCTGGATTGACAGCTGGCTAGCTCATTAGTTAGATAGTTAAGTCAGCTGTCTAGCCTGCTGGCAAGATAGTTAACTCTCCTAGTTATGTCAACTGGCTAGCCAGCTGGTTAACTATATAGCAAGCTAGTTAATTCAGCTGACTAGCAATCTGGCCAGCTATGTAAGTTAGCTAGTTATGTCAGGTGGCTTGACAGCAGACTAGCTAGGTAGAGAGATAGTTAACTCAGTTGTCTAGCCAGCTGACTAGCTAAACAAGTCATCTAGTTAATTCAGCTGCCTAGCCCATTAGCTTGCTAGGTGAGAGCTAGTTCAGTCAGCTTGTTAGCCATCAGGAAAACCAGTTAAGTCA
>NW_007028607.1:0-791 GCF_000164805.1 Carlito syrichta | reverse complement strand
GAAAGTTTTAGTGATCTGGATAGAAGATCAAACTAGCTACATTTTCTTAAGCCAAAGGCTAATCCACAGCAAGACCCTAACTTTCTTTGGTTCTATGAAGGGTGAGAGAAGTGATGAATCTATAGAAGCAAAGTTTGAAGCTAGCAGAGTGATTCATGAAGCATAAGGAAAGAAACCACATACATAGACATGTAAGGTGAAGCAGGAAGTACTGATGGAGAAGCCAAAGCAAGTTACACAGATGATTTAGCTAAGGTCATTAATGAAAGTGGATACACTAAGCAAAAGATTTTCAATGCAGATTAAAAAAAAATCTTCTGTTGGAAGAAGATTCCATCTAGGACATTCACAGCTAGAGAGTAGAAAGAATTCAAGGGCAGATGGACTTTCTTCTTATGAGCTGATGAAACTGGTGACCTGAAGTTGAAACCAAAGTTGATTAACTATTCCAAATAATTGCAGCACCATTTAAAAATTGAAAGAAGGAAGGAAGGAAGGAAGGAAGGAAGAGAGAAAAAAAGCATCCAGCCTGGATGACAGCACCTTAGTTTGCAGCTGGATTTGCTGAATATTTTTAACTCATTGTTCATATCTACAGCTCAGAAAAAAAAATTATTTTAAATATTACTTCTTATTGATAATGCACTGGTCATTCAAGAGCTCTAATAAAGATGTACAAAAAGAGGAATGTTGTTTTCAAGCCTGCTAATATGACATGCATTCTGCAGTCAAGAATAAAATAGTTTTGACTTGGTGGTCTTATTATTTAAAAAATACTATAACTGCCATAA
>NW_007028606.1:0-589 GCF_000164805.1 Carlito syrichta | reverse complement strand
GAAATGAGACCCTAAGTAGGGCAATAACAATCAAGGAAATTGACTATGTAATAAGAAAACTACCTACAAAGAAAAAGTCCTGGACCAGATGGTTTTCTAGTAGAATTCTGTAAGACATTTAGTGAGGAGCTGATAATAATCCTACTGAAAGTATTCTGGGCAATATAGAAATATGGAACTTTCCCCAAATCATTTTAAGGAGCCAATATCACGTTGATACCCAAGCCAGATAAAGACCCAACAAAGAAAGAGAACTACAATACCTTTGATGAACATAGATGCTAAAATTGTCAACAAGATCCTAGTGAACCAGATTCAACAACACATCTCAAAAATCATTCATAATGACAAAGTAGGCTTCAGCCCTGTGATGCAGGGCTGGTTCAACACTCACAAGGCCATAACTGTAATTAAATAGATCAACAGACATCAAAGAAAAAACCACATGATTATATCATTAGATGGAGAAAAAGCTTTTGATAAAATCCAGCACCCCTTGATAAAAACCCTCGAACATCTAGGCATACATGGAACATACCTCAAAATAGTAAAAAGCCATCTACGAGAAACCCACAGCCAGCATACTCCT
>NW_007028605.1:0-667 GCF_000164805.1 Carlito syrichta | reverse complement strand
GTTTGTATTTTCATTATAAAGCTAGAGAGGATGTGGCGAAAAGGGAACACTTCTACACTGTTGATTGGAGTATAAACTAGTACAGCCTCTGTGGAAAACAGTGTGGCGATTCCTAAAAGATCTAAAAATTGACTTCCTGTATGACCCCACAATCCCCCTACTGGGAATATACTGGAGGAACTCAAATCACTCTATGAAAAAGATACCTGTACATGCAAGTTTATTGCAGCATTATTCACAATAGCAAATACATGCTGCCCATCAAAAGAGGACTGGATCAAAAACATGTGGTAAATATACACAATGGAATATTACACAGCCATAAAGAAGGACAGTATTATGAACTTCACAACAACTTGGATGGACTTAGAGTCTATAATACTGAGTGATCTGTCACAGAAACAAAGAACTGAGTATCACATGTTCTCACTCATAAGCGGACCTTTAACAGCTACCGTCATACTATAAGAAAGGGATTGGCAGTAGTGGGAAACTACCAGGGGATGGCAGGGGCAGGAGTGGCAGTAGTGGGAAATTGCTAAGGGAGGGGGAGGCATACCTCGTCAACAAGGGTACCTGCATAATGAACATTTGTATACCTAACCCTGAATTTTACCCACATATTTAAAATAAAAAACTTATTTAAAAAATAACAATAAATGAATAA
>NW_007028604.1:0-689 GCF_000164805.1 Carlito syrichta | reverse complement strand
AATTACAGGCATGCGCTACCATGCCCGGCTAATTTTTTGATTTATGTAGAGATGAAGTCTCGCCAAGTTGCCCAGGCGGGTCTCGAACCCGCGGCCTCAGGCAATCCACTCACCTCGGCCTCCCAAAGCGCAGGATTACAGGCTGAGCCACCGAGCCCGGCCAGGGCTAGTCCTTTAAAGAACAACAACAACAAAATTCACATTACATTTTTATCTGTTAGGTTATCAGTATGAATTCTTAATTATCCTGTAGATAACTGTAATGTGTTGATATCGTTCAGATGGTTGATATATCCATTAGTAATATCCTGCAGCCTTCTACTGTATTGAACCTTGTACTCTGCCCTGAATTCACCATACATTTTCACTTTTCCATACTTTGCTCATTTTGGAATGCTTTCTATCATGGAAGTCACAAACCAGATGCCCGTATGCAAAAGTAAATTTGTTGATATATTTCATTTGCTTTGATTTGAATTAGGTACATATATTTCTTTTTTTTTTTTTTTGAGTTGGAGTCTCACTCTGTTGCCCAGACTGGAGTGCAGTGGCCGCTCCCGGCCACCGCAGCCTCGACCCGCTGGGCTCCGGTGATCCTTCTGCCTCAGCCTTCCAAGTAGCTGGAATTACAGGCATGCGCTACCATGCCCAGCTGATTTTTTGATTTATTGTAGAGATGAGGTCTGGAA
>NW_007028603.1:0-736 GCF_000164805.1 Carlito syrichta | reverse complement strand
ATGGTGACCAGTTCGCAGGAGCTTTTGTGGAGGAATGGGCATCGTGTGGGTCTCTGAAGAAGTTGCAGAACTCTGTATCCTACCTCTTAGCTTCACCTGAATGATTCTGCACAACAGCCCACGCTTTCATCCTCAGTGTCTGCTTCACATCCTTTAGAACAGTAAGGGAGACTGGTCTTCTATATCTGGAGAGAGGATAAGAGAGAAATATGTTTTTCAGAAAACGGTGGCTTAATCATGTTTCAGACACAGTTGTCAGTGATCAGAGGCCCACACATGTGGGTGGGAGTGTTTGGGGAATTGCTGCAGTGGAGACTGGTTGGATGGAATAGGGTCTTAGGAGCAGGTTAAATGTTGCTTATCATGTTCATGTGGTAGTGAAGCATTTTTGACCTTGATCTAGAGGTTGTCCTACTGCAAAGTCACCTTGAGGGGTTGATTTTTCTCCCCAGGTATTTCTTCAGGCTGCCTGGATTGATGACATTATTGCAAAAGGAGCACCAGGCTGTCAGTGGAAGGGCTGCTGACTAGGGAACCACCGACCTCCAAGAGTAAAATAAAGCTGAGCAAGCACAGATATTTTAGAGTGAATAGGAAAGCAAGGAAAAAGAAAGAGATGGGAAAGAACGACCTTGCTGGTAGAATAAAGGTTTATGCTCATCATCTTGATATCATGACCCTGCTCCCCGTTTTCTCAATCTGACCTAAGCACCTCTTCCTTGAAGCTGATGAGGAC
>NW_007028602.1:0-719 GCF_000164805.1 Carlito syrichta | reverse complement strand
CCACCCTGCACATTGAGCAAATTTTGCACTGTCCAGCTGTGTGATCTTGGGTAACATCACTCACTCATTCAAAAAATATGATTTTTAGTGCCAAGGTTACTTTTTTTTGGAATTCAGCTTTCTCACTTAAAATGTAAGGACATTAATGCTCATTTTGCATGATGTGAAAATGATATGGTAAAATAATCTATAAACTAGATGACTACCACAATGTGTATAATAGGTGTTAATGAATAAGAACTATTTATGATTCCAAACACATGTATGATGAGTAGAAGGAGGAAAATCACAGAAGAAAATTCATAGACACTAGGAGGAGAGACTCAAGAGGAGGGTAGTTATCTATTCTGTCAAAACCATCTGAGAGGTAAAGGAAGTTGAGGGTTTAGCAAAGCAAAGGTCACTAAAGACCTTGATAAGAGAAAATTTAGAAGACAACAGGGCATACCAGTTTGGAATAAATATGAGAATAAAGGGGAAATAACAAAATGGAGAGATTTTTCAGGAAATAGTTACTGAGACCTGCTGCATGCAAGGCACTGTTCTAGGCAAGATAAGGACTGTTGAGTGGGAGTGGTTGTTTTATGTCTGGAGGTCAGAGGCGTTGGCCAGGAAAGTCCTCTCTCACAAGGAAGTGTTAAAGCACAGACCTAAAGAAAGTGAGAAAGAGCATGCATCATGAAAATATCTGTCCTTGCACCAGGTGACAGTGGTCAAAG
>NW_007028601.1:0-773 GCF_000164805.1 Carlito syrichta | reverse complement strand
TTTGCTGAGTCAACGATTGAGTGAATGATGAGTCTTCATTCTTCAAGGGAAAGTTAGTGTGAGCTGATTGCTAAAGAGGTTACAGGCATGAAAATGGATTAGATAAATACCTGTCCACAGAAAGTCATGAGGGAAGACTTGGGAACCAGGTTGATGTCTCATATTTCTGCAAAGGTTTGTGACAAAGGCCAGTCAGCCCCAAAGGGTGTGTAAGTCTGAATAATTTTTCCAAGACCATGACTGATCAGTGAAGATGAGACAACTCACATTTTATTTTTTGAGGAGGGGTGGGTGATTGCAAGCCTTGGAAATAGACTCTACTAAAGAGGTAATTGGTATCTTTGGTTTTTTGGCTTCATCTATTTTTTGGAAATACTCAGAGTACCATACAGCACAGATGCAGGAAAAGCAAAGTGGGCTTGTCATTGAGCCACTCAACTCAATTCCTAAGAGATAGGTTGGTGTGATATTTCAGTTATGAAGTCAGAGCAACACCAGCCTTCTGATAATGTGTGTGCTTCGTGAGAGTAGATGTGTGTGTTGTCTAAATATCCCAAGTCTCTTCTACTATGCTTTAGGGTCAGTCATGAGTCTATTTCATATGCATTTCTATCATAGTCATCTCAAAACAACAGATTATCTTTTCATAACAACAAGGATAAACATAAAGGAGAAATGCTGTGCATGACGATACAGGGAACAATGACACAAGGTCATCCCATGATCCCAAGACACAGAGTGAAGTAAAGACTACTGACACCACTAGAAGAAAG
>NW_007028600.1:0-532 GCF_000164805.1 Carlito syrichta | reverse complement strand
AACTGGTTGACTGACAAGCTAGGACAGCTAAGTAGTCTGCCTACTAGTTAGGTCAGCTAACTAGAGGACCAACTAGTCTGCTGACTAGTTAGGTCAGCTAACTATCTAGAAACAATTTAGCCGAGCTAAGTACTCTGCCAAGTAGTCAGTAAATTAGTTAACCCAGCTAACTTGTATGCCGACTAGTCGGCCAACTTGTTAAGCTAGCTAACAAGTTGGCGACTCTTCATCCAACATTTTTACCCAGCTAACTGGTTGACCAACTCGTCAGTCAACTAGTCAACTCACCTAGCAAACTCGTTTACCCACTAGTTATACCAGCTTGCTAACTCGTTAGCCAACAAGTTAAGACAGTTAGCTAAATCATTAACCAAATACTTAAGTCAGCTATCTCGTTAGCCTACTAGTAAAGTAAGCTGGCTAAATCAGATATCTAACTCCTTAGCTAGCTAGGTAAGTCAGCTAGTTAACTCTGCTACCTACCTATTTAGCTAACTTATTTTGTTAGCAAGTTATTCGGTTAGCTAACTAA
>NW_007028599.1:0-721 GCF_000164805.1 Carlito syrichta | reverse complement strand
TCAGCATCTCTTTCATCAGGATCCCTTGTTAATGGCGATTTCATTCCTTGCCTTTTCTCTTGGTGTTGGCACCGGGAGCGCATCTCCAACCGTCCTTTGTAACATTTAGTAGCCTTAACAAATCCTCCTTGCTCCTGTGGAAAGCTTCCTCATGTTGTTATTCAGAGGAACTGAACCAGTCAGTGGGACTGTGTTGCCTCATAGCACCCAGCTCAATGTTGGTTCAAAAGAGAAAAGATAGTAGTGAATTGAAGAAAAGGGAACACATGACAAGGTATATTCTCATAAAATCAAGTATGCAGCCATTCAGGGGAGTAGAAGAGAGGACAGGGCAGAAACAAAGAGTAGATTGCCCATTGTGCCTTTGCTTCTAATGTTAAGATGCTGGGCTCTAGCATCCAGTGGCTGTGGAAGAAAAACTTGACCAATCACAGGTCCCAGTTATGAGTATGCTGTCGCAGGATAAAGAAGACTGTTTTCTGATGCTTTAGAATCAGCTTATGAGCGACTTGGCTTTAGCCAAAAGACTTTTCAGTCTTAGATGGAAAACTGAATTCAGACTACTAGAACCTAGCTGGGAGAGAAGGCGGCCAAGCCGGGAGTAAAGGCATCAGGAAGAGGATAGAGCCAGGTCATGTATATGGCCAGTTCTCCAGGTGATAACTAGTCGTGGGTCTTATCATTTTCAGGCACAACTTGGAATGATTTGTCAGTTACCCTG
>NW_007028598.1:0-597 GCF_000164805.1 Carlito syrichta | reverse complement strand
AAATAAACTATATTTTCCAAGATAAAAATTAAAAAAATAGGCCAAGCTCGGTGGCTCAGCCTCTAATCCTGTGCCTTTGGGAGGCTGAGGTGAGTGGATTGCCTGAGCCCGTGGGTTCGAGACCCTCCTGGGCAACTTGGCAAGACCTCATCTCTACAATAAATCAAAAACCAGCCAGGCATGGTAGCGTGTGCCTGCAATTCTGGCTACTTGGAAGGCTGAGGTGGAAGGATTGCCAGAGCCCAGCAGGTTGAGGCTGCGGTGGCCGGGAGCGGACACTGCACTCTAATCTGGGTGACAGAGTGAGACTCCAACTGAAAAATAAATAAATAAATAAATAAATAAATAAATAAATAAATAAATAAATAAATAAGTCACATAAAAATATGTAGACTTTTCCCATTCAAATTTAATATATTCCAAAGCATTAGAATGACAGCATCAGGAAATTTTTGGTTGCAAACAACAGAAATTCAACTCAAACAAAAAAATGGTGGTTTCCTGTAAGGACCGGGGGGTCGTTCTTCCAGAAAGGAAGAATGGAGCCCTTGAAGTGGCAGAAGGGGAGCTGGTCTGGGGTTGACAGACACTGGGGGC
>NW_007028597.1:0-754 GCF_000164805.1 Carlito syrichta | reverse complement strand
CAAATAAAAGAGAAAGATTTTCCACAGCCTCAGCTCTGCCACATTCTATCCAAGTCACAGCCCCACTTGATTCAAGGGAGGGGGAATCAGACTCCACTTCCTGAGGGACAGAGCTGCAGAGAAGTTGTGGCTATGCTCTGGTGAGCAGCAAACGATGCTCTGCATGTCCAGTTCTCTGCGGTCTGTTTCCCAGATGCTGCCTAGTCTTCACTTCTTCCCTGTGTCCCACCACCCTTCTCATCTCCAGGTTGGGTTTGGATATTGAGGGAGGCACAGAGATGTGCCCAGGGCATCCACTGCACATGCCACTTACAAATAATACAGCTGTACATATAACAGCTTGCCAAAATGTGCCTTTTGTCCAAACAGCTGCATTAAAGAGACTGACTGCATCAAGGTACCTTCCTTGGGTTTTCTTATGGCTCTAGAGTTTTTTGGTTTCATAACTAAAGAGGTTTCCCACCCACTTTTTTCTGTCTGGGTCCAGTAATCCCTCCTCTCTGTAGCCAACAAAGCCTCTGAGTAGGGGAAGAAATAAAGTGAGCAAAGAAAGGGACAGGAAAAGCAAGAACCTCTTTCCAGTATGGTCAGAAAGCATTAGGTTCTTCTGCAGAAGGGTGAGTCATGGCTGCTTGAGGAAGAGACTGAACCAATGAGATAGACAAATGAACTTGAAATGGTGGTGAAAGGGTGCCACTGAAGAGCATGGTGTGCCATAAATTTAGGAAAAGTCATCAGTACCATGCACAGATAG
>NW_007028596.1:0-2530 GCF_000164805.1 Carlito syrichta | reverse complement strand
TCTATTCCACGCCATTCAATTCCTCTCCATTCCATTCCTAACAATTCCATTCCTAACAATTCCATTCCATTCTGCCCAATTCCATTCCATTCCTTTCCATTGTATGTCATTCCATTCCATTCATCTCCATTCAATCACCTTCCATTCCATTCCTATCCATTCAATAACTCTGCATTCCATTCCTCACCATTCCTTTCTTCTTCATTCCATTGCAGTCCATTCCATTCCATTCTGTTCCATTACTCCGTAGTCAATTCCATTACATTCCTTAAGTATACATTCCATTTTTTTCCATTCTATTACTATCCATTCCATTCCTCTCCATTCCATTCCATTCCATTCCAACCATTCCATTCCAATGCACTACATTCCATTCCTCTCCATTCCATTTCTCAGCATTCCATAACATTCCTCTGCATTCCATTTCATTTCTTTCCTTCCATTCCATTCCGTTCCATTCCTTTCCCTTCCATTTCTCTTGCTTCCATTCAATTTCTTTATACTCAATTTCGTTCCTCTCCATTCCATTCTTCTCCATTCCATTCATTTCATTGCATGCCTCTTCATTTCCCTCCATTCCATATCTCTGCATTCCATTCCTGTCCTTTGCTCTCCAATCAATTCCATTCCATTCTAATCCTCTCCATTTCATGTCACTCCATTCCATTCCTTTTCATTCCATTAATCTTCATTCAATTCCATTCCATTCCTCTGCATTTCTTTCCCTTCTATTCCTTTCTAATCTTTTCTTTGCCATTCAATTCCAACCCTTTCCTCTCCATTCCATTCCTCTTCTTTCCATTCTATTCCATTCCATTCCATTCCTCTCCATTCCTTTCCATTCCATTCAGTTCCATTCCATTCCTATCCGTTCCATTCCTCTCCATATCAATGCATTCCACTCTCTTCCAATCCATTCCTTTCCATTCATTCCTCTCGATACCATTCAATTCCAGTCGTTTCCATTCTATTCCTCTCCTTTCCATTGCTCTCTAATCCATTTCTATCCATTCCATTTCTCTCCATTCCATTTCTTTCCATTATATTCCTCTCCAATCCATCCCATTCCATTCCATTCCTCTTCATTGCACTCCATTCCATTCCTCTCCATCCCATTTCACTATATTTTTTTCCATTCCCTTCCATTTCTTTCCACTTTATTCTTCTCCATTTCATTCCTCTACATTCCATTTTATTCCACACCATCCCAATCTGTTCCTCTCTATCAATTCCATACCACTCCATTCAATTCTAATTCTTTCCACTCCATTTTATTCCTCACCATTCCATTTGTCACCATATCATTCCATTCCTGTATTCCATTGCATTCTTTCCAGTCCATCCCATTCCTCTCCATTCCATCCTGTTCTATATCATTCCATTCCATTCTACTTTTCATTTCATTCCAGTCCAATCAATTCCTTTCCATTCCATTCCTCTTCATTTCATTTCATCCCACTCCTTTCCTTTCCTCTCCATTCCATTCCATTCTATTCCATTCTATTCTTCTAAATTCGATATTTTCCTTTTCATTCCTCTCCATCACATTCCTCCAAATTCCATTTCATCTCTTTTCATTCCTTTCCATTCCATTCTTTTCCATTCCACGAATTTCCCTTCAATTCCTCTCCCTTCATTTCGTTTCCATTCCAATGCAATCCACTTTATTTCTCTAGAATCCATTCCTTTCCATTCCATTCCTTTCCATTCCATTAATCTCCATTATATTACACTGTCCTCCATTCCAATCCGTTCAACTCCATTCCATTTTAATCCATTGCATTCCTCTCCATTCCATTCCATTCCTCTACTTTCCTTTCCATTCCTTTCTTCTCCTTTCCATTCCAATCTATTTCTTTCTATTCCATTCCTTTGCATTCTATTTCTCTGCATTCTACTCCTCTCCATTCCATTACTCTTCAATTTTATTCATCTCCATTCAATTCCATTTCCAGCCATTCCACTCCAGGACATACCTCTCCATTCCTTTCCATTCCATTCTGCTCTATTTCTATTCTCGCCATTCTATTTCCATTCATTCCATTCCCTTCCACTACATTCCATTCCATTCCTTTCGTCAAATTTCCTTTCTTTTCTATTCCATTCCACTCTATTACATTCCTCTCCATTCCATTCCATGCCATTCCACTTCATTCCATTCCACCCCATTCCATGCCGTTACTCTCAGTACAATTCTTCTCCATTAAGTTCCAATCCGTTCCATTCCTCTCCATTCCTCTTCTTTCCATTTTATTCCCATACTCTCTATTCCATTCCATTCAACTCCAATACTCACCATTCCTCTACATTCCATTCCATTACTCTCCATTCCGTTCCATTCCATTGCTCTCCATTGCATTCCACTCCATTCCACTGTTCTCCATTCCCTTCCTCTTCATTACATTCCATTTCTCTCATTTGCATTCCACTCTTCTGCATTCCATTCCAGTCCTGTTATATGAATTACAATTGTTTCCATTCCATTCCACTAAATTGCATCAATCATTTTCATTTTTTTTTATTCTTTACC
>NW_007028595.1:0-745 GCF_000164805.1 Carlito syrichta | reverse complement strand
GGGGGAGCAATCATGGGATTTCACAGGTTGCCTGGCAAATCCAGAAGCAAAATTGACTTCAGAACTCTGATAACTCCCCAAGGAGTCCCTAATATTGACCATCAAGAGACTGCTAAGCTAACTAAATGCGGTCCAGGACTGCCAAATACCTGTAAGCAGGGCCCGTCAAGAAATAGGCGTCCTGGATATTACCGGCCAACCCCTGACTCAAAGCATCCACCCAAAATCCAAGTACTCCTGAGATGATGATGCGTGTGACTGTCCTGAAACTGGAGCACACTCTAGCGAAGTGTGGGCGCTAAGGGAAGCATAAATCAGCCAGGGCCTAGGTGCCTGCACTGGGGACAGAAGGAGCCATGGAAGCCTACAGTAAGCTGATGGCCTCCAGTCCCAAGACTCACCAGATCAGTGATCCCCGCTAAGCTACTTAGATCCGAAGATACCTGGCCTAATCAGGGGTTTAGTGACCCAAGGGGTTGTCGGTGCCGTCGCCCATCTAACCTGGAGCTGGCACTTCAAGAGCCATCAGGGGAGCCCCAGGTGGCGTTTCCCAGGAGGGAGGTGGGGGAGCTCTTGGGGTTCTGAAGGCAGCGCCACTTCTGGGTTTCTCAGGCTGCCTGGGAAATCCCGAACCACTTCACCCCCGAATCCGGAGCCTTTGGTCTCATGGGAGGGTGGGGGGGTGGAGAGAAAAATGGCCGCTGGGGATTGTCTCTCCATGGGATGTTCAGCGAGACACCCTGTG
>NW_007028594.1:0-807 GCF_000164805.1 Carlito syrichta | reverse complement strand
TAGTAGTCTGAGCAGTTATCTGACTTAACTAGTCAGCCAGTGAGTGAGCCGACAGATTAGCTGACTTAACTAGTAGACCCACGTGTGATCTGACTGGTCAGCTGAATTATCTAGTTAACCAATGAGTGAGTCAAGAGGTCAACTGACTGAACTAGTAGGCCAATAGGCGAGTCAACTTGTCAGTTGAATTAACTAGTTGGCTGACGTGTGAGATTACTGTTCAGCGGAGTTGAATCTGTGGCGAGTGAGGCGACTGCTCAGACTTAACTAGTCAGCCGGTAAGTGAGCTGACTAGTTAGCCGACTTAACTAGTCGGCCAGTGAGTGAGCCGATGCGTGAGCTACCTTAACTATTCAGCGAGTGAGTGAGTCGACCTGTGAACTGAGTTCATTAGTTGGCTGGCTAGCAAGCTGACTATTTTGCTGACTTGTTGGCCTGCAAGCGAGTCAACAAGTTAGTTGACCTATTGGCTGGTGAGCAAGTCAACTATTTTGCTGATTGGTTGGCATGTGAGCGAGCTGAATATTTAGCTGATGGAAAACGAGCTTGCCCACTAGTTAGCTGACCAGCTAGCTGAGTTGCTAGCCAACTAGTTAGCTAAGTAACTAGCTGGTATGCTAGCTGACTTAATTAACTAGCTGACTAGCAAGCAGGATATCTAGCTGACATAACTAGCTAGAAAGCAATCTATCTAGCTGACTAGCAGGGTACTTAATTAGCTATCTAATTAGCTATATAATTGGCACATAACTAGCTACCTAATTGGCTATTTAGTTGGCTAGCTGACTTAATTATCTAGCTGACTAG
>NW_007028593.1:0-752 GCF_000164805.1 Carlito syrichta | reverse complement strand
TTCTCCCTTTTGGGAATGGGATGTCTCTCAATTCCTGCCCCATCATTATATTTGGAGGCACACAACATGTCAGAACACTTTGTCTCAGGATGAATCTTTGGATGAGTCTGTCTCATATATGGTTTAGATGAGACTTTGGACTACAATTGAAATGTTAATGCAGAAACAAACGTAGACTTTTAAAGCTATTGCAATACAATGTATGTATTTTACATGTGAGAGGGGCAAAACTTTGGTGGAACTGGGGCAGATTTTTCTGTTCTGAATGTTTCTGTCCACTGAAAATACATATATTGAAGTGAATCAGATGAATTCAGAAGAGCCTTTCAGTGCCCTCCTAAGTGGAATTAGTGCCTTTATAAAAGAGGCCAAATGGAGTAAATTTCCCTTCAACCACAATGTTTGCTTTTTACATTTCTGTATTTTTATATACTGAAGAGAAGAAAAATAATCTAGTATATATTCACCCAAATACTGACCATTTCTATTGCTCTTCCTTCATTGCTGACTTACTACATTCTCCTCTGATATAATTTGTTTACAGCCTGAAGCACTTCATTGTTCACTTTCACTAAGTAGCACCCCCCCTTATTTAAAGAGAATACAATTGCCTGATAGTATAAAAGCACTAAGCCCTATATATCCTTTTGCAGCTTGAGGTTTACAGAAAGCTAGTACAAATTTCCCTTCCCTTCTCCCCAATTTCAGAGATACAAGACTGCAACCTCAGCGTACAATTATCTTTTGTCTTG
>NW_007028592.1:0-652 GCF_000164805.1 Carlito syrichta | reverse complement strand
CAATCACCACCACCACAACCACAGGCTGGGTTCACGGGCTCAGACTGGCATCCTGGCACTTAGGAGGCCGAGGTGGGTGGACGGCCTGAGCCTGCAGTGTAGAGGCCAGCACGGGACACTGGGTGAGACCATATCTCGGCCATCAAAAATAAATCCAAAGGACGTGGTGTAGCAGGGTGTGGTGTAGCAGGCCTGTGGTTCAAGCCACATGAGGTGCCAAGGCTGGAGGATCACCTGAGCCTGGCAGGTGGAGTCTGCAGTGCTCGTGAATGTGCCCTTGTGCTCTGGCCTGGGCAACAGAGCAAAATTCTGACTCTAAATAATAATAATCACTTCCACCGCCACCACCACCACCCCTGCCACCCAGCATGAGGAGTCAATCTCAGGGATGGGATTGGAAATGTCACTTTACTGTCTGCCATTTGCGAGAGGTTTCTAAGGTGACCACCGGGCATATCTGTCCTGCACTTTCAGCTGTGCATCCCAGAAGGCCTGCCTCCAACCTCTACACTCATGCCCCATGCAAAGACACGTGTGAGCTCACAGAACAGATGGCCCCGACTTAGGGCAGGTATCAGGCATAGAGCCTCCAAAAGTGCCCAGCAACGCTGCGACCAGCCCAGGTTCTGTTTGCCTGGTCTGCTACCTCAGG
>NW_007028591.1:0-390 GCF_000164805.1 Carlito syrichta | reverse complement strand
GTGGGTATAGCAATACCCGATAGCACAGTAGTCCCACAGTGACAGATGCCCCCACAAAATCCTTCCTTCCTGGCGGTGTCTGTGTCTCTGCTGGCCCTGAGCCCTGGTGGAAAGTCTGTGTTTCTGGGGGCTTTTGTGTGAAACTCAGGGTGAGTTGAGGACACCGTGGACCCAAACCTTTGTGCTGTGGTTCCCACATGTCCTGGGGTAGCTGCGTGGCCATGGATTGGGAGTTGGGTGAAGGAGACATTCGTTCCTCCCTCTAAGAATCAGCTGGGGGACTCAGGGAGGAGTGGGTGGAGGGGAAGTGGCATGGCCCTGTGTTTGGGTTTCGGTGGCAGGAAGATGTTAAGGGCGGGATTGGGAAGGGGTGGGCATAGGTGGGACCCA
>NW_007028590.1:0-908 GCF_000164805.1 Carlito syrichta | reverse complement strand
GCCCGACTGCAGCTGCTCCACTATATGTGATTCTGGCTGGCTGGGGAATTCCAAATCCCAGATCACAACTCCATCCCTGGCCACAGCGTGGAGACCAGCACCCAGCACGAAGCTGCCGGTCATGCAGGGAGGCTCTGAGTGCCCGCCCCTTAGAGATACTGGTCCCATTTCTGGCTAAAGTGCCCTGGGAGGGACACAGAGCCACCACTGGCCCTCTCGAGCTTTGAAGATTGGAAGCCCCTGGCCCACCCTGGCTGAGGCACTCAGCATGCATGACCACAAGCCTGTGTAAGGGGGCAGAACCCCAAGCTGGTGTAAGGTGCCGATTGCAGGCTTCCAGCTCCAGAGGAGGAAATGCCCAACCCTGTCCTCCACCCCAGTTGGCTGGATGCAGACCAGATCCAGCGCCCAGCTGTGAAGCTGGTCCCACTTAGGAACCCACAGGAGCCACCTAAAAGTGAATGTAAAACCACCACCTCTGCCATTTTCAAGGCATATTTACATCTCATTGCCCTGCCCACCTAGCAGAGCCTCCACCTTGGTTCCCACAGTGACATCATTAACAGGAGACAAAGCCCCTCCCCTATGCTGAATAGTGACTAGTGTCACAGTTAGCAACAAGCTAACTGCCTGCAATAGAAAGAGAGGAGAGAGGCTGGAGATTAGATCTCAGGAACTTGATCCACTAAGGGACAAGAGAGAAAAATCTACACAAATGAAGAAAAACCAAAAGAAGTATATGGGTCTGTCCCAGACTCCTGGGAGGGCAGTCACTCAGAAAACTGACTTTGGAATGCAAACAACAAAGAGCCCTGCCCAGAATGAATGGTCTCAAAATACAACCCTAGACATCAAGACATTAATGGAGAGATTAAAAAGAATTGAAGAGACTCAAGAAGAAACTAGAA
>NW_007028589.1:0-730 GCF_000164805.1 Carlito syrichta | reverse complement strand
TCCCAGCCTAGGTCACATGATAAGGACACATATAAAAGTTCCAGCTCACAGCCCCAGCTAAGGCCCCAGCCCATGGCTAGTCATGTGACTGAGCAGGTCTTTGGATGATTCCAACCCCAGCCTTTGAGCTATGTCAGCTGATGCCAAGTAGAGTAGCGTTGAACTGTCCCCACCAATCCCTGCCCAAATGCAAGTTTGTGTGCAAAATAAATGTAGCTGCTTTTTTAGTCCACTGCATTTTAGGATGGCTTATTATACTGCACCCCTAAGAGAATTCAAACCAGTCTATTCTACTAGGTTTCAAGATATTCTAATAAATTCAAAATAACAAATTTTGGCGTGGATATTTGAATATGAATGTAAAGTGGCAAAGTCTTTTTGGAGTGTAATTGGACAGGATCTAGAATCTTTTAATGCACACCTTGGACCTATCAGTTCTATTTTTTTTCCTTTGTAACAGATTCTCAAAAATACCTTTGCATGTAAACACAAAGACTTTGTAACAGTCTGTTCATGATAGAATAGTACATAAAACAAAAATTGGAAACAGCCAAAATGTCATTGGGAAAGGAATAAATGAGTATACAAGCATGTAAGAAATGCTAGCAGCAGTTACAATGGATAGATCTATGTAAATATAACCGTGTAGAACTAGATAGCACATTGATGTTTGTTTTTATAAAAAGTGAGTTTCAGAATAATAACCTCAAAATGACATGACATATTAAAA
>NW_007028588.1:0-426 GCF_000164805.1 Carlito syrichta | reverse complement strand
TACAGGCATGTGCCACCACGCCCAGCTAATTTTTTAACTTATTGTGGAGACAAGGTCTTGCCAATTTGCCTAGGCTGGTCTTGAACCCTGGACTCATGCAATCCTCTCACCTCTGCCTTCCAAAGTGCTGGGATTACAGATGTGAACCACCTCGCCTAGCTCTTTTATTTCTTATGGCCAAACCCAAGCTGAACGATCACTGGCCAGGAGAATGGTCCCATCTGTGCTCTGGCGCTGGGGACTGAGACCCTTGAAACACTGGGTCACTGGGTCACAGGGAGCAGGGTCACAATCTGGCTCTGCTGAAGAGGAGGAGGGAGGGAGCAGCTTCTGGGACACTTCCAGCAGAGACATGCAGCAGCCTGGAGACCTCATTCCTGCCAGAATTCCTTGAAGCTGGAGCAGGAAGGTGGGAGAAGTCACATT
>NW_007028587.1:0-561 GCF_000164805.1 Carlito syrichta | reverse complement strand
AAACCATATTCGTAAGTGACTTCTAAATGAATTCTTAGTGCACATTCCATTATAAAATAATGGTAGAGCCGGACTCGGTGGCTCAGCCTGTAATCCCGCGCCTTTGGGAGGCTGAGGTGAGTGGATTGCCTGAGCCTGTGGGTTCGAGACCCGCCTGGGCCACTTGGCGAGACCTCATCTCTACAATAAATCAAAATGAGCCGGGCATGGTAGCACGCGCCTGTAGTTCCAGCTACTTGGAAGGCTGAGGCGGAAGGATCGCCAGAGTCCCGCGGATCGAGGCTGGGTGACAGAGTAAGACTCCAACTAAAATAAAATAAATAAAATAAAATAGGTATAGTTTAGAGTCTGGCTGCAGAACAGACCCCCAGATATATCACTGAGTGTGTGTGTGTGTGTGTGTGTGTGTGTGTGTGTGTGTGTGTGTGTTGATATAGACATACAGACAGACAGAAAGATAGACAGATAGATAGACAGCATTTTTACACAAACACTATATTTATATATTTTTTTAATCTAAAAAATCTAAGCTGAGTCATCTTACACAGAAAATAAAGGGCC
>NW_007028586.1:0-499 GCF_000164805.1 Carlito syrichta | reverse complement strand
CTCCACTCCAGTCCGGGTGACAGAGTGAGACTCCAACTCAAAAAAAAAAAAAAATCAAGCCCTTCTGTCTATAAGGTTGTTTGTTTTTATAGAGACAGGGTCTCCCTATGTTGCCCAGGCTGATCTTAAACTCCTAGGCTCAAGCGATCCTCCTGCCTTGGCCTCCCAAAGTGCTGGGATTGTAGGTGTCAGCCATGGCACCTGGCCGCTTCTGCTTATTGGCTGTGTCCCACAGGCAGGTCTTTAACCTCTCTGAGCCTTTGTATTCTTTTCTGTAAAATGTGGAGAACATCAGACCCCGTTTTGTAAGGTGTCACAAAAAGGCGTCGTATTCAGTACATTCTAGCCATGGTGGTGATGGTGATGGAGATGACAATGTCTGCCGGCATCTCACAACTCTGGCATTCAAAGGACTGAGACTCTTCTTTTTTTTTTTTTTGAGTTGGAGTCTCACTGTCACCCAGACTGGAGTGCAGTGGCCGCTCCCGGCCACCACAGG
>NW_007028585.1:0-759 GCF_000164805.1 Carlito syrichta | reverse complement strand
CATGACCTCATCTCTACAATAAATCAAAAAATTAGCCGGAGTGGTAGCGCGCGCCTGTAGATGCAGCTACTTGGAAGGCTGAGGCGGAAGGCTCACCAGAGCCCAGCAGGTCGAGGCTGCAGTGGCCAGGAGCGGCCACTGCACTCCCGTCTGGGTGACAGAGTGAGACCCAACTCAAAAAAAAGAAAAATTCTCCTTCAAAACATATTGAGAAATTAAGACATTCTAAGTAAATGAAACTAAGAGAATCTCCTTCTAGCAGACCTTCCCTACAAGAAATACTAATGAGAGATCTCCAGGCAGAAATGAGCGGGTGCTAGACAGTAACTCAAATCCGCACAAAGAACTAAAGACCACTGGTAAAGGTAATATAAACATAATAGACAATATAAATGTATTTCTGTTTGTTTGTAACTCTCTTTTCTCATATGATTTAAAAGACATCTTCCTAAAGCAATAATTAAATATCTGTGTTGATGAGCATGTAATGTATAAAGATATAATTTGTATAATATTAACAGCACATAGAAAGGGGAGAAAGTGGAGCCAAACAGGAGCCAAATTTTGTGTAATATTGAAATTAAGTTGGTATTGGTTCAAACTGGATTGTTACAAATTAAGATATTAATTGCAATCTTAGGGTAACCGCTAAGAAAATAACTTCAAAAATAGTGAATTAAATGACAAGGGAATTAAAATGATAGACTAGAAAATAGATATTTGGCACAAAATAAGAGAGTGAGACCAAAATAGAGACAC
>NW_007028584.1:0-826 GCF_000164805.1 Carlito syrichta | reverse complement strand
AAAGAGAATCCATCTCCAGCCTGGTCTCAGAGCAGCTGCCACCTTTCAAACTCTCTGTTCAAGAACAAAAACTTCTCCAGAACTAATAGGGCTTTGCTTTTAGAAGCAAAACAGAGAAGGTTTCTGTGTTTTTCTGAGTCCCCTCAGAGATTTTTCTGGATCTGCAGCACTCTCCCACCCAGGTGACTGCCATCATGCAGATTGATACAAACAAGTAGTGTGTAAAAATGCTCGTTGGTGTTCAATTAGATATTAATCTGTAGCTTGAAACCAAGGAAGATGAGTCTGAGGCTGGCGATCTGATTTCTGTGCGTGGGAAGACTGCATGACCTCCAGATCACTGGGGTAGCGACCTGGACTCTAAGGGTGAGCAGGGGCACACCCAGACCCTCCGTGGCAGCGAGCAGGGGTCCCAATATCTTGGACAGGGCGAAAAAAGAGGAAAAAATGGAAGTGTGGGGTTTGCAGGCAGCAGGAGTCATCCTCTGTGACTCAGGAGGATGAACAACTGAGCCAACCCAGAGGCAGAGAAGTCAACTGGCCCACCTAAATCCCACCTGTTTTTCCAAGCAGTCACCCAGACTTCATGCTGGCAGACCCGGATGTCTGAGCATCATGTGTGGGTGGGACTCCCCAACAGAGGCTTCACTGAGGACACAGGATCCATTTGGCCTGGCCGTCAGAGTGGGGTCTGAGAACCCATTCCAGAACCTCTGGAATAAAGCCTGGTGTGGTGACGGCCATGACGTCCTAGCATCAAGGACAGATGAGCAACTACTCTCCAATGCAGCAAGCTTTACACTGGACAAAGAAACACCCCAACAGG
>NW_007028583.1:0-646 GCF_000164805.1 Carlito syrichta | reverse complement strand
AACTATTAAGGGCCAATGTCATGGTAAAGTGGACGGTACATGGGAGCCCACGTTGGACTGGCCCCATCGGGACCATTTGCGCGTTAACCACTCGCAGGTCATGCAGGAGTCTCCACTTACCAGACGTTTTCTTGATTACAAAGATAGGAGTATTCCAAGGGGAAGTAGAGGGGCGAATATGACCCAAGGTCAATTGTTCCTTCACCAGCTCGTGAGCAGCGGTTAATTTTACTGAGGGGAGTGGCCACTGAGAAACCCACACGGGATCCTCAGTCCTCCACGTAATGGGTAGTGCCCTCTCAGTGGCCCCTACGAAAAACCCAGCCCCCTACGATCTTGTTTTCTAGGGGTAGCTACTGGAGAAGTTCTACCTTGCAGGGAGCGACCTAATCCTTTCCCGGGGACATATCCCATGCCATGCATGATGCCTCTCGCTTGAGGGCTATAACATCCTTCACTTGTTAGCTTGTAACCCATAAGCTGTAATATATCTCGGCCCCATAGAGAAATTGGGACCTTCAGCACATAGGGCTGGAAATCCCCATGGTGGCCCTCTTCATCTTTCCATGGCAACAAGCGAGAACTAATCTGCGGCATCTGGGCGTACCCCAGGCCTGTTAAGGTTTGGTCTGACTGCTGCGTGGGC
>NW_007028582.1:0-872 GCF_000164805.1 Carlito syrichta | reverse complement strand
CAGGACCCTGGAGAAGGCAACCCAGAGTTGCCCGCTGATCCCTCCTAGGGGGGAGTGCCTGGTGCAGGGATGAGTCTTCCCTGTGGCACCCACCCCTCTGCCTGCCTCATTCCCCAGGGTAGGCCTGCTCACTCCACTCAGGGATCACCTCGGGGAAATGGAGGGTGTGACTCTCAAAACTTCGGGGAGCTGGGGTGGCTGGACAAATCACGCCTTTCCCATCAGCACTTGGGAGGACGAGATAGGAAGATGGCCAGAACCCAGGAGTTGAGACCAGGCTGGTCACCATAGCAAGCCCCCACCTTGACCCCAAGCAAAACCCAGAAAACTTTGGGTCAGGACATGCCTTGACTGGAGGATCACCTCCAGCCTCGAGTTCAAGACAAGGCAGGAAGTCCAGGATGTCGACCAAATGGAAAGCCTGTGTTCACAGGAGTTTCGAAGGCCCAGGCTGAGAGGATGGCCCAAGTTGGATTGTTTCAAAGCATCCTGGGCAACCCAGATAGGAACAAAAAAGAAAGAAAGAAAAGAAAGAAAGAAAGAAAGAAAGGAAGGAAGGAAGGAAGAAAGAAAGAAAGAAAGAAAGAAAGAAAGAAAGAAAGAAAGAAAGAAAGAAAGAAAGAAAAAAGAAAGAAGGAAAGAAAGAACAAAGGAAGAAAGAAAGGAAGGAAGGATGTAAGGAAGGAAGGAAGGAAGGAAGGAAGGAAGAAAGAAAGAAAGAAAGAAAGAATCCATTCTCCTGTAAAACTTCTGCCCTCAGTCCTTCCCCCACGCCTCCCTCACATGTGAGGGTCCTCCAATCTCAGCACCTTCCAGGCAGAACCCTCCAAATGAATTGTCCCGCTCTGGTGAGTTTGTTCCCAAGGCTCCCT
>NW_007028581.1:0-733 GCF_000164805.1 Carlito syrichta | reverse complement strand
TTCATTTGTTTGACCTCTTCCACATCAGCAAAATATTTCCCTTTGAGGACTTTTTTATCCAGAGAAACAATAAAAAGTCACTTGAGATCAGGTGAATGGGGAGGGTGGGCATGGAAGTCATTCCATTTTAGGTAAAAACTGCTGAGTACTCAGGGAAGTGTGGCAGGTGCACTTGCAAATCACCTTTCATGAAATGGGCAAGCGTGTTGAAAGATCCTCCCAAAAAAATAATTACCTGAAGCAGAGCATAGCCTCTTCCAACTGTGAAAGGGAAAAGAAGCAGCCTCTGCTGCTGGAATTGTATGGGGGGAGGATGAAAGAAATGACTTCAGCCTTGAAACAGGAATTACTCCCTTCCTGGAGGTTTTTCTTTGAAGGTTTCTCCTCTGTAAACATTGCAAGATAAATTGTATCTTTAACCACTACACATCTGCTTCTGTAAACTCACTAGCTTGCTGATGTCAGCAGAATATTGCAATAAGAGCTCTGGAAAATGTCCAACTCTAACTTTAGCTAACCAAAATGTAAGCTAGGACTACTTAAGGGAGCTCTCAGTGGGGGCTCAGGGCCATCTTGCTTGGAATCCTCTTCTTGCAAGCTGTCACCAGTTGGCAGAGCCTTGACTAATAAACTTCTCCTTTGTTAAAATTAAGTTGGTGAACTGTTATTTAATCACTTGGACCCTACTTCACAACAACACTAGCTGATGCATTGATGCCAATGGGTTTGTGAA
>NW_007028580.1:0-2798 GCF_000164805.1 Carlito syrichta | reverse complement strand
TTTCAGAGCCACTGAAGTAGTTACTTGAGACATTCAGTGTACAGCAAGTTTAGCAAAGTTTGTTCCAAAGGATGTGGGAATTAAATTCAACCTATGAGGGTGATCCCCCAAGCTGGAATTTGTTTATTAAAAATTGTATACTATTACATGTTTAAAGTTCAGTCACTTGCATAGCATCCTCTGTTTGATGCAGTTCACCTATCAAGATGCTTTTTATAGCCTTTCCAATTTTGGTGTCTTTCAGAGCTCTGCCATTTTATGGGACACTAAAGCAGAGAGGGACTCCGAGAACACCAGGGGAGGGAAGGACTCCGGTAACTGCAGGGGAGGGAGAGACAGCGAAAACCCATGAAATGCAGGGTCTCCGGGAACTTCATGGGAGGGAGGAACACTTGGAAAACCAGCAAAGGGTAGGACACATAGAACTTCATGACAGGGAGGGATACCAGGGACACTGGGGCAAGGTGGGACACCAGGAACACCAGTGAAGCCAGGAACATCAGGGACACCAGTGGAGTGAGGAACACCAGGAAATTCACGGCAGCGAGGGACACCAGGAACACCGGGACAGGGCAGGACACCGTGTATACCAGGGCAGGGAGCTACACCAGTAACAACAGGGCCGCAGGAACACGAGGAATCAGGGCAGGGAGGGACACTGGGAACACTAGGAGAGTGAGGGACACCAGGACCTTCAAGGGAGGGAAGGCCACAGGGAACTTCATGGCAGGGAGGGGCACCAGGAATACCTGGGGAAGGAAGGACACCAGGAACACCTGAGGAGGCAGGCACACTAGCATAGAGGACTCAACTGATTTTCTTCTCGACACTGGCAGGATTCTCAGATCTGAGGGGAGCCACCCCTAGGTGGAAATGCAGGAATTGGCAAGTGAGAATTGGGAGAGGAGCCAGGGACTAGTCAGGACCCTAATGAAGCAAAGCTCCAGGGTCGGTATGACTGCAGACTGCCTTGAAAGGAAGCCCCTCTATTTATTTTCCTCCACGCCCTGACAAGTGCTTCTGTTCTCATGGCCCTGGGCCTTGTTCACCTGGGAAGACCCCTGAGTGCCTGGTTCCTCCACAGCTGGTGTAGAAGCACCTCTTGGCACTGAAGAGGAACCGAGTCATGGCATGTCTGGGTTGAGCTCACGTGCCCTCAAGGAGCAGAGACAAACGACTGTGATTCCCAACTTAGAGTCAGCACAGACACCTGCACCTCCCATATGGCCTTCCACAACCCTCATGGACACGCCGAGTGCACACCATCCCTTCGTGGCCTGAAGACTCCACTCTTCTCCCAAGGTGCCCAAAGCCTTCCACAACCAGGGTTGCACAGCCAACCTCTTCTTCTCAGGATCACCGTCCGGCCTTCCTTGGTCTCTTAGGATAAGCCTCTCCTGTCTGGGTGACAGGCAGGCCAGTGGATGGGTTTCCTGAGGATGAGAATGAGCTCCCCAACACGACCTTCCTCTTGGCCTCTTGGCACAGCTGGCTGCTCTGAGTGCCTTCCCTGAGTCCAGGCCCCTGCAGCAGAATTCTGTGCTTTGGAGGCTGGGGGCCTCAGCGAGTCCTCCATCCCCCATCTACTCATAAAAGGGCCACAGCTCTGCACTGCTGCCTGATGCCAAGGCCCGGAAGCAAGTTTTCCTCAGAGACCCATTCTCTGGTGAAGAGATGTTCCTCCAAGGGCCTGGGTTCGGAGTTTCTGGAGGGGTAAGCTCTGGGTCTAGGACTGGGCCGACCTACACGCCCACTAAAAAGGTGTGACTCATTTGTAACTCAGTGGAGGAAGGAATGACACGTAGCCAGGAGGCTTTGGGGCAACCACCTTGTGCCAGCCCTCTTTTGGGGCCCGGGACTATGGGATTCTCAGGGCATTCACTGCCCCAAATAGATGGGGATTCCCACACACCAAATGCTGCCCCTACTGGGTCTCAGTAGGTTGGGAGTGGGCAGCTTCTGTAGGAGGGTGGAGGGCAGCTTCTGGGGGAGTGTAGGTCCTGGGGGAATGAGTAGCCCATCTTTGGGCATTGTATGTAAATGTGAATACAGGTAGTTGTGTTGGCAAGAGTTCACTGGCTGCCTTACTCCTTGATCTGCTCTGCTCAGTGATGTGGGCTCTTTAGGACAGAAGGATATGGGAGGGGCCAAGGCCTGGAATGCACAGGGACCGTGACAAACCTCAAGGTTAGATTTAGGGTTTGATAAGGGTTAGAGGAAGTGTAAGCTGACTGCCTTGGACTGATAGACTCTAACATATTCCCGGGACCCGCTTATACCAACTCTTAAGACCTTGCCTATTAGGAGGGCTTCACTGGGCTTTTCCGTCAGTATCTGTAGCCCTTAACATTCTTGATGGAAAGTTGCCATGAGCCTTGCAGCTGTGCCATGTACCTATTTTCTGCTTAGTGCCTGGAGCAGCTGTTCTCTGGGCAGCTTCTTACTGCTGCCCTGGATGTTGGCATCAGTGCTGAAATTACCCTAAGCCCAGCCAGGGCTTTTCCCAGGTGTGTGGTTTCACCATGACAAAAGCCTTGGCTTGTGAGGACACTGCTCTCCATCTGGATATAGGAGCTGGTTTCTTACAGGTTAGGGGTTGTGAAAATGGTGGAAATGGTTGATCCTCCTTTTACCCTCAGCGGACAGACCCAAGAACAGTGGGCTATGGGGATAAGCAGGAGCCTGTCCATGTTGGGATATGGCCTAGCCAGCAGCATGTGAAGTCCCTCTAGGGATTTCTGGGCAAGTGAAAGTCAGGTCGCTAGAAGAGGAGCACCCATTTTGCTGTGGCCAAGAAA
>NW_007028579.1:0-791 GCF_000164805.1 Carlito syrichta | reverse complement strand
TACACGGGATGCGGTGCCCTCCATCCCAGGATGGTTCCTTGCATCACCACCACCGACAGAACATTCAAGTCAAGGTCAAGCATCATGGCTTATGGCCATCAGCCCTGTGCCCTGGGAGGCTGAGGGGGAAGGATGCTTGAGCCCAGGGGTCAGAGACCAGCCGAGGCAGGAGTACTGCTGAGCCCCGTAGGCCAAGGGCCTGGGAGCCATGATCATGCTGCTGTTCCCCAGCCCAGTGGACAGAGACTCTGGCAACAAAATGACGCCTCCCACAATGTCACTTCGGGTGTCCAGGACACCCCAGGGAAAGGTCCGCATGGATGGGGGATGATGAAGTGATTGGGAGAAGAAGGAGCCTTCTTGCTGCCCGAAGTTATAGACCAGGTGACTGGAACCTGAGCCAGCCATGGGGTTGCTGGACTGCTTCGATCGCTCTGTGCCTGATGGCCGCCCTAGCTCAGGGCCTTCTGTTCTGTGATCTCACACATATCGTTGTTGTGGAGTATGAGTGTGGAGGGTTGAGGCTGGCTTTCTGGGGCACGTGGATAAAGGCATGGGACGGACATTCCCCTTAGACACCTTTGAAACCTCCCACAAAAAAACAGGCCAGAAAGTTTCTTTTCCTTTCCCATCCCAGATGGTGACTCATCACTCTGGGTTGCAGGGGTGGTAGTGGTGGTGGTGGTGATTATTATTTGGATTTGGAATCCTGCTCTGTCAACCAGGTCAGAGCACAGGGGCATTCTAATGGCCACCAGAGACTCCACCTTCTGTGCTTAGGCAATTCTCCC
>NW_007028578.1:0-743 GCF_000164805.1 Carlito syrichta | reverse complement strand
CAGGGAGGAAGTGTCCCTGACAGGTAACTTGAGGACTAGGGTGAACACCCAGTCGTTCTCTACAGAAGAGAGCAGGTTGAGAGCAGTTGTGATGGGTAGGACGTTGGGATCTGGCTCCTCTCCCTCCCACCAACCATGGGCAGAAGTTGCTGTAGAGATGGCTGATCTCCAATGCCTTCTCTCACCTTCTCTTCCATCTTTCACCACTTGAAGAAAGGAGAAGTGCTTCGCCTTTTCTTATCTGTTGTTTATAGGTCTTTTCTCATGCTCTGAGGTAGAGGAAGTGTAGATTCTTTTGAGGAATAGCATGGATTCTCTAGCTCTACTCCTTAGGGAGTATGCAGGAGCCATAGAAAACCTGCAGACTCTGTCACCTGGTGAGGATTGGGGAGAGGAGAGAAGGGATGGAATTTTATGGAAAGATCTGAAAATGTGTTAACACTACATAAGATACACTATACTAACATTTCCCACAAAAGGTAGCATACTATGCACATTTATTTTCTACCACACCTCTTTTCAGTTTTTTTTTTTTTTTCTTGTCAGAATCTTCTATTTTACTGCCATTTTCTTTTTGATTCCTTTTTCTGTCTCCTTCCTTCCTCATCCTGTTGCTTTTTTGTTGGGAGCCAACATATGATATCATACAGCTGAAGCCTATGAAGGCCTATTCAGAAGCTCGCCTCGGAGACAAGGATATAACATCAAGTGTGTACATATGAATGGTAACCAGTGTATGTAAG
>NW_007028577.1:0-832 GCF_000164805.1 Carlito syrichta | reverse complement strand
TCCCCTACATGTTGGATTATATGTAAAGAAATGTAATCTTAGAGAAAAAATCCCCTACATATTGGAGGAAATATAAAATCACATTTCCCTTATATTTTAAACCAATTTATATTTTTCAAAGTGTATTTCCTTTGAATCACCAAGTATTTTCCCTACCTAAGACATAATGCTGTACCTGTAACAAAGTCTCAGATTAATCTGATACTTTTAGTCAGCAAGCAATTAAAATCAGACACACCCAAAAAAGACAATTTGTGGCCCAATATTTATAAACCAAAATAACATGGAGATTTACAAAGAAGTAAGTATTTGGGCTCCTTATTAGTATAAAAATTTAGATAATTGAAAATTCTGTAATATTAACTTTGGTCTTAGCTAAACCTATGTTAAAATCCTGAGAGAAAAACTGTTCAAAGGCTTTTAAATAATACTAAAAACATCCAAAAGTTTCTAATCGAAAGAAGGTGCTAAAATATTATTTGGTTGTGCTACAAACAAGCTACAAGAGGACACTCTGACCATAATAATAACAGACTACCTCATGGGCAAACCCTCAGGTCCCCTCCCACTGTGGGAACTATTCTGTCCTCTCAATAAATTCTGCTTTAAAAAAGTCTGCCTTATTCAGTGGATTTTTGAATGACCACGTATCCCTGGAGAAGTTTTTGGATAGTTGTGAACACCTTGTTTCCTTCTCTTTTTGGGAATGAAACCACCATGTCTACCGCATTTGGCAGAGCACTGTACACAAGTCTTTGAAATCTAAGGATTGCTCAGGAGCAACGTCCCTCCCTTATGATGTCAAAGTTCTGAGACTGATGTCATTAATGGC
>NW_007028576.1:0-664 GCF_000164805.1 Carlito syrichta | reverse complement strand
AAGCATAGACACACACACACATGAAAAATTCATAGCATTGCATACACACATCAAGAAAATAGAAAGTTCACAGGTAAAGAGCCTAATGTCACTCCTAAGGGAGCTAGAAAGGCAAGATCACCTAAATCCTAATTTCAGCAGAAGATCCAGATCACAATTATATATATATATGTATATATGAAACAAAGCAATCCCTATAGAGCCCCATAGCAGAGCCCCGAAAACTCTCACATTTCAAAAATCAAATCAATTTGAATGTGAACATGCCAGTGAAGAAACATAGAGTGGCAAGCTTTTTCCACAAATGGAAAACAGAAGAGGGCAGGTGTAGTTATTCTGATAGCAGACTAAACAGCCTTCAAACCATCAAAAATGAAAAAGAACATGGAAGGACACTACATAATAATAAAAGACTCAATCCGCCAGCAAAAAAAATATCCATCCTAAACATTTATGCACCCAACACAGAAGCACCAGGTTTTATAAAGTAACTGCTAAGTAAACTAAGAGAGGACATTGAGTCTCACATAATCATAGTTGGGGACCTACATACCCACTAACAGCTATAGATAGGTTATCATGACAAAAAATCAACAAGG
Source organism: Carlito syrichta (assembly GCF_000164805.1). Lineage (NCBI taxonomy): Eukaryota > Metazoa > Chordata > Mammalia > Primates > Tarsiidae > Carlito > Carlito syrichta. Next base: position 65 of record NW_007028576.1, on the reverse strand, counting down.
TAATCTAGAGCTTCATATCAATGCTCAGTCAAATGGATTTAATAGACAGCTATGGAATAATGCAC
>NW_007028575.1:0-656 GCF_000164805.1 Carlito syrichta | reverse complement strand
TCACAGTCATCATCAATAAATGTATCCAGAACCTCTCATTTATCTATGTATTGAAGAAAAAGCATCATATTCAAGTTTTCACATGTAATGAGTCCTTTCTGGATTCTCCTTAAGATGGAACCTTTTTAACTTTGCTAGACCAGTTTCCCTTATGACAAAAATTGAATAGTCATAAGTTGGAATTACAGTTTTTTTGATAAATATTTTTTGCTTGAATAAGATACTTTACCATAAACAGCTGTTTGTCAATATTCTTACCTATATCTCAGTTGTCTGTAGCCAAGTGCTAAGGATCAAAAATCAAGTTATTAAACTGTTCCAGCTTTACAACTCCCTGATTTATTCAAAGACTAGGAAGGAGGAATTGCTTAATCTCTTCTCTCAGAAAACAGTACACTTGTTTTTAAAACTATTTTGCTGCTCTCTAATGCATGGGTTGTCTTTTTTTTTTTTGAGTTGGAGTCTCACTCGTCGCCCAGACTGGAGTTCAGTGGCCGCTCCTGGCCTCTGCAGCTTCGACCCACTGGGCTCCGGTTATCCTTCTGCCTCAGCCTTCCGAGTAGCCGGAATTACAGGCACGCGCTACCATGCCCAGCTGATTTTTTGATTTATTGTAGAGATGAGGTCTCGCCAAGTTGCCCAGGCAGGTCTCGAAC
>NW_007028574.1:0-494 GCF_000164805.1 Carlito syrichta | reverse complement strand
TTTCATTCCATTCCTTTCCATTCTGTTACTCTCCATTCCATTTCATTCCATTCTATTCAAATCCATTCCATTCCTCTCCATTCCATTCCATTCCATTCCTTTCGATTCCATTCGATTCCATTCAGATATTCTCCATTCCATTCCACTCCATTCTGATACTATCAATTCCATTGCATTCCATTCCGTACCTCTTCATTCCATTCCATTCCACTCAAATTCATTCCATTCCCAAACACTCCAATCCTTTCCATTCAGTTACTTTCCATTCCATTCCATTCAATTCCGTTACTCTCCATTCCATTCCATTCTATTCCATTTGGTTACTCTCCATTCCATTCCATAACTCTCCATTCCATTCGATTCCATTCCTTTCCATTCGGTTCCATTCCATTCCATTCCGTTACTCTCCATTCCATTCCATTGCATTCCATTCCATTACATTCCGTTACGCTCCATTCCATTAAATTCCATTACACTCCATTCCATTCTATCCA
>NW_007028573.1:0-684 GCF_000164805.1 Carlito syrichta | reverse complement strand
CACCACTATTCCTTCTGGGAGAGGGCCTTCTCCCACAGGAATTGGGTTACCGGAACGTCCAGAGTTAATATTGTTGAGGCGGAGGAACACAAGTTCAGTCCTGTACTCCCAGGGGTGGCTCGTTATTGATTTAAAGGATTACCATTTTTTATGAAATTTAGATAAGTATTCTCTAGCTTAATGAAAGCCTTTTTGGCAGTTGGAACTCAAAGTTTTTAGTCGAGTAGACCCAGAAAATGGTGACAGTGTGCCATGTAAGTTAGCTATACCTTACTTAATCAAACAATTTCTGCTAATGTGTCTGACTTGACCACAGTTAAAGCAAGACTGCAATGAGATATTCTTTTGTTTATTACTTATATACTTTTACTTATATAAATTATTTATATATTGTTTATATATTACTTATATTATTTTTTACTTATATATTATTTATATTGCTTATATATATTGCTTATATTGCTATATATATACTGCTTATATTGCTTATATTATTTATTTTACTTATATTACTTATATTATTTACATATTACTTATGTATGACTTATATTATTTATATTACTTATATATTCTTTATATACATAGCTTATATTGCTTATATATATATTGCTTATATACATTACTTATATTACTTATATCACTTATACTTTACTTATATACATTTGTTTATTATTACTTGAGCTT
>NW_007028572.1:0-498 GCF_000164805.1 Carlito syrichta | reverse complement strand
TTCCCAGGATGGAACTGCTCACTCTTCCCAGTGTTCACCTTGGAGAAAGCGAGGTCATGACTCTCAAATCCTTTGGGGGATGGGGATGGCCAGGTGACTCACTTCTGTCTCCTTGGCACTCAGGGAGGCCAAGACAGGCAGATGGGTGGAGCCCATGAGCTCGAAACCAGGCTGGACACAATAGCCTGTCCCCACCTCGACCCCAAGCCAATCCCAGACCTCATCGTTATGATCACCTCTGGCCCAGAGTTCAAGACCAGGTGGGAAGACCAGGATGTTGATCAAATGGAAAGTATGTGATCATGGCAGTTTTGGAGGCCCCAACTGAGAAGATGGCCCGAGTTTGGGTGGTTTGAGAGCAGCATGGGCAACCTAGTGAGGAAAGAAAAGAAAGAAAGAAAGAAAGAAAGACAGACAGAAAGAAAGAAAGAAAGAAAGACAGAAAGAAAGAAAGAAGAAAGGAAGGAGGGAAGGACGGAAGAAGAAAGAAAGGAAAGA
>NW_007028571.1:0-736 GCF_000164805.1 Carlito syrichta | reverse complement strand
GAGAACTATGGTATGGAATGGAATGGAATGGAAAGGATTGGAGAGAATGGAATAGAATGGTATGAAAAGGTATGGAGAGGATTGGTATGGAAGGGAATGGAGTGCAGGGGAATGGAATTGAAATGAATGGAATGGAAATGAACGGAACAGAATGGAGGGAATGGATTGGATTGAATTGCAGAGGAATGGAATGGAAAGTTTTGGAATGGAATGGAATGGAGAGGGATGGAAGGGAATGGAATGGAATGCAAAAGAATGGAAATGTGAGGAATGGAATGGAATGGAATGGAGAGAAATGGAATGGAATGGAGAGGAATGAAATTGAATGGAATGGAGAGGATTGCAAAGGAATGGAATACAGTGGAATGGATTAGAGAGGAATTGAATTGAATGGAAAGAAATGGAATGGCATGGAAAGGAAAGGAATGGAATGGATAGGAATGGAATGGAGATAAATAGAATGAAATGGAGAGGAATGAAATGTAAAGAATTGGAGAGGGATGGTAAGGAAAGGAAAGGAATTGAATGGAATTGAGAATAATGGAATGGAATGAAAAGGCAAGGATTGTAATAGAGAGGAAACGAAAGAAATGGAACAGAATGGAGTGGAATGGTGAGGAACGGAATTCAAAGAAAAGGAGTGGACTGGAGAGGAATTGAATGGAATGGAATAGAGAGGAATGAAAAGGAAAGGAGACGAATAGAGTAGAATGGAGAGGAATGAATTGGATTGCAG
>NW_007028570.1:0-2347 GCF_000164805.1 Carlito syrichta | reverse complement strand
TTGGTGAATTCCCTGGGTGCATTCTGAAATGTTTCTCCCTTTCAAATTTTTGTGTGGGAGGATACACAATTGCTCTGCCAAACGCATTGACGGAAAAGAGCTGACTGCCTTGGTGGTGCTTGTTTTGAATGTCCGTCTCCCTTGGAAAGTGCTGTGTGAGAAGTGTGCTGCACTGTGAGGTTCTGGCACTGAGTGTGCGTGCTGTCATTCCTCCTTCCCACTTGTTCCCTTTCGTGTATCTTACGCTCTACAGGGTGACTGCTTTGGCGTGCGGCTTGTCAACCTCTCCCATGCGGGAATGCTCATCTCCCCTGTGCCACAATGAGGGATCTGAGACATTCACAGTTACTTGTGGGAAGGCATTATGTGTGACCCGGGGGAATACTGAATTGCTCTTTCTTGACACCTTCTCCTGTCAGGGAAAGCAATGAGACTGTGGATTGCTGGTCGGAGTGGCCTTTCTTAGGCCTGGGGTGCACGGGCACCTTCCTGGCTTAAGTCTGTGCCCAATGTGTGCTGCAGTGTCACCTCTTTGCTGTGACTATTATTCTTCATTGCCGCCTGCTGTAATACCTCATTCTCACTCTTTCCCCTTGATTTGTGTTCCTTTCCATAGAGGGCCTTTGTGTACGAGCGTGAAACCTCCGTGTTTCACGGAGAGAAATCTGCAAGACATAGTGCCGCAATGAGTGACACAAGTGCTCCACAGTCACGAGCGGGAGAGCATTATGTGTGGATGGGGAGAATTCTAAGTTGTTTTTCCCTATGGCCTTTAAACCTAATAAGGACTACCAAGGCTGTGCCGTTTTCATTGCTGAGTAAGCACGGAGAGCCTCTGTTACACTGGGGGTGAAGCTGGGTCTTCCTGGGGACACGCTATTGAAGCCTGCGCTGCACTGCACTTCATTGGCAGTCTGTATACACTGGCTTTGTGCGTGCTCTCCCACTGATTCTCAGAGCTCTCCTGTATATGCACTATACTAGGCGGGGAGCATTTGGTGACCAGAGTGCAACTTCAGCTGCTGCACTGACTGGATCCAGATCTGCACAGCCATGGGTAGCCAAGCATGCTTCATTCAGCGGAGAATGCTGAAAAGTTTTCTCTTTTGACACGGGCGTCTCACACGGAATACAATGGCTCTGCGGGTTCATTTGCCAACGAGGCCCGAGAGCCATTGTTTGCTTTCCGGAAAACAACAGTCTTCCATGGGAGACATTCCTCCAAACGGCACGTCACTGAATGGGGGGGCAACAAGTATTATAGTGGCTTGGTCTTTGGCGTGACGCCTGATTCTCCCTGTTTTTCAGCGTGTATTATCCTACATTGAATGCAAAGGCCTAGCAGAGCTGTATGCAACGTTTCCTGTATACAAAGTGCACAACTCCATGGTGCCACACTGAGCGACATGACCGGTTCGCTGTCATCTTTGGGAAAGCATGATTTGTTCACCTACTGAATTCTAAAGTGTTTTTGATTTGACCTGTCCGTCTCCTATCCAAAGCCATTGCTCTTCCGTTGGCATTTACGAGGAAGAGCTGACAGGCTTGGCTTGCTGGCTGTGAGTGTGCATCAGCTTGGGGAATGCTGTGTCAAATGTTGACTGCATTGTGATGTATTTTCCAGTAGTTTGATTCTTGTGTGGTGTACGGTGTAATACACGATTCTCAAGGTACGGCTTGAATGAGCATAGCCGAGCATGTTATGTCGATACTTCACATGTAGGAATGAGCATGTCAATGGTGTCAGACTGAGTGAAATGAGTGCTACACACTCACTTGTAGAAAAGCAGTGCTTGCCTTCTGTTTGAGCCCTGAAACGTTTTACCCCTTGGCGTTTCTCTAGGCTAGGAAATGCAGTCACTCTCGCGTTGGCCTTGCTGAATAAGCGTAGACGGCCTCTGTGAGGCTTCTTGTGCATGTGCATGTTCCCGGGGAAGGAGCTTTTCAAAATGTGCAGCGCTCTTTAGGGGCTATCTATGTTATTCTCACTTGGTGCATGCTGCAACACATGAGTCTGAGTCTCGCGGTTTTCTTCTCATTTGGACTTCGGCTGTGCAGAGCGCCTCTGTTTGAACTAAGAGTTCTCTCATGGGACACGCTTTGCCCATGTGCAGCTCTACGCTGCCACCCAGGGGGCGATGGGAACCCCACAGTGGAGCAAGAAGGCATTACTTGGTGAATTCCCTGGGTGCATTCTGAAATGTTTCTCCCTTTCAAATTTTTGTGTGGGAGGATACACAATTGCTCTGCCAAACGCATTGACGGAAAAGAGCTGACTGCCTTGGTGGTGCTTGTTTTGAATGTCCGTCTCCCTTGGAAAGTGCTGTGTGAGAAGTGTGCTGCACTG
>NW_007028569.1:0-686 GCF_000164805.1 Carlito syrichta | reverse complement strand
AGTGGTGGAAGCTGACAGACTGAAAAATGGGCACGGGGGAGGGAGGGTGTCGCTCCCTCCCCATGGGTCCCTTCATCCTCGGGTTGCTCCACTGGCATCAAAGATGGGTTCCTGGTTGCTGGGGGAGCTGACAAGCTTCCCTGAGTGTTCAGTCTATTTCGTTCCCATGGGGCAGGTGAGGCAGCAGCTCAAAAATGGAACTCTGTGCAAACTTGTGATGACTCACTTAGGAATTGTGTCAAATTTTAAACTTTTTAAAAATCAACCACTGGATAATTGAAGGGGAAGAGATGCCCAATTGACATCCTGCACCTGGCATCAGTTGCCATGCCACATCCTCTCCTCTCAAGACAGGTGTCAAGGGTGAGAGTGGCTCCCACCCATGCAGCCCCCCACCCTGTCACCCTCCCGGCACTCTCTTGCTCTCAGATTTCCATCTTGTCTCTTCTCCATCAGCCTCTCCTTCCAACAGAGAGTAAACATCCCTCCAAATAATAATAAAAACCGAACTTTTAGAAGTGGTGACCCTCAAATCTCACTTAGAAATTCTCATTTTGACAAGATGTTTGCCAAAACTATTTCCCAATGTTTTTTTGGAAAACCACCAAAGTCTAAATTCTCAGCAACATAAAGTATAAATCAGAGGCCACATTTTTTTCACAGTTAATGGCCTTGGGGAAAAGATG
>NW_007028568.1:0-768 GCF_000164805.1 Carlito syrichta | reverse complement strand
TAGTGAACTTGCTAACCAGCTACCTCCACTAGATGACTTAACTAGTGAGCAAACTGGCTAGTCAACTGACTTAGCAGAGTATCTACCTAACTAGCTAGCTGGCTAGACAGCTAAATTAACTGCTTAATTATTTAGCTAGCCAGCTAGCTAACCAACTGAGTTAACAATCTTGCTGCCTAGCTAGTCATCTGGCTAGCCACCTGACTTAACTAGCTGACATAAATAGCTGCCCTGATAGCTAGTCAGCTGAATTAACTAGCTTGTTAATAGCTAGCCAGCGGGCTAGCCAGCTGACTAAACTATGTGACTTAATTAACTAGCCAGCAAGCTATACTGCTATCCTAAATATCTAGTTACTGAGTTAGTCAACTGTCAGGGCAGCTGACTTAACTAGGTGACATAACTAGCTAGCCAGCTGACTAGAAGGCTGACATAATTGCCTAGCTACCTAGCTAGCCAGCTGGATAGCCAGCTGACTTAACTAGCTAGCTTCCTACATAGCCCGCTCCTTTGCCAGCTGACTTAGCTACCTAGCTACCTAGGTAATCAGCTGGCTACTGAGCTGACTTAACTAGGTTGTTTAACTAGCTAGATAACTGGCAAGTCAGCTGACTTAAATAGCTAGATACCCAGCTAGGCATCTGGCTAGCCAGCTGACAACTCACTGACTTAAGCTAGTCACCTGACTTAACTAGCTGACTTAACCCGCTAGCTACCTATCTAGGCAGTTGACATAGCTACTGGCTTAACTAGCTAGCTATATAGCTA
>NW_007028567.1:0-595 GCF_000164805.1 Carlito syrichta | reverse complement strand
GAAACTTTTGAATGTGACTGTATTTGAAGAAAGGATCTTGCAGATATAACACATTTGAGACTTTCAGCATGGACTTTCTTGAATAATACATTCTCCAGATGGACGCTAAATCCAATGGCAAGTGTCCTTATGAGAAACAGAAAAGGGAAGACAAAGATACACACACAGACACACACACACACACACACACACACACACACACACACACACGAGAAGGCCATGTGAGAAGAAGACAGATATTATATTGATGCAGCCACAAGCCCAGGACACCTAGGGTCACCAGAGCCTGGCAGAGCCAGGAAGGATCCTCCCTGGAGTCTTTGGAGGGATTGTGGCCCTGCCCACTGCTGGATTCCAGACTTCTGGCCCCCAAAACTGTGAGAGGACAAACTCTTGTGCTAAGCCCCAAGTTGGTGGCGATTTGCTACAGCAGCTGCATGACATGGTACCAGTCCCTCCTCATCCATGCTTCAGACCCTATAGGGCCCTGAGTTGAGACATCCTTCTATGCTGCCTGGCTCTTGTGTTGGAGTTTGGGGTCTGTAGGGATAAAGCAACCCCCACAGGCTTGCTTAGTCTGAGGCACCCTCATCCC
>NW_007028566.1:0-3472 GCF_000164805.1 Carlito syrichta | reverse complement strand
CCAAATGTAATCTATATTTTTATTTACTATATTTTTGGCGTATGTCAGAGTCTCACTCTGTCTCCAAAGGTAGAAGTGCAGTGGCATGCTCACAGCCACCACAGAGCCTTGATAGGTGGGTTAAGGTAATCCTTCCTCCTCAGCCTCCCAAGTAGGTGGAACCACAGATTCCACTACATCCAGCTAAATTTTTTATTTATTGTAGAGACGAGATCTCGCCAGTTGGCCAGGCTGGTCTCGAACCCCTGAGCTCAGGCAATCTAACCTCTGCCTTCCAAAGTGCTGGGATTACAGGTATGAGCCACCATGCCTGGTCCTTGGAACATGGTTTTGATTACCATGCTCTGTAAGGTAAATGTCTGGACAGAAACCATTTTCCCCCTGTATCTGGCTTCTTTCTGCCCCTCCCCCAGGAAGCAGCCTCTGACCAAGGCTGGCCTTTGCAGGATATGCACATATTTCCAGTCGTGAGTCATGAGATACCAGTGACCGGCCATGCGATGCAGTGACCAAACAAAGATGATGTGGGCCTCACTTTTTTTTTCAGTTGGAGCCTCTCTGTCACCCAGGTTAGAGTGCAGTGGCACGCTCACAGCCACTACAGCCTCCACCTGCTGGACTCGGGTGATCCTTCCACCTCAGGTTTCCAAGTAGCTGGAACCACAGGCACATACTACCACATTCAACTAATTATTTTATTTATTGTCGAGACGAAATCTCATCATGTTGCCCAGGCTGTAATCGAACCCCTGGGCTTAGGCAATCCTCCCGCCTCTGCCTACCAGCCATAGTCGAGGTCTCACCAAATACCCCAAATTGGTCTCAAACCCCTGGACTCAGGCACTCGTCTCACTTTTTGGCTTCCCAAAGTGCTGGCCTGTCAGCCATGAGCCACCATGCCCAGTTCTTTTTTTTAGTTTTAAAATGTCCACTATAGCTGCATGAGGTGGCTCACATCTGTCATCCCAACACTTTGGCAGGCAGAGACAAGAAGATTGCCTGAGCCCATGAGTTTGAGACTAGCCTGAGCAATGCAGTGAAATTAAAGAACTAAGATTCAATTTTTTGATATTATAATTTCCAGTTAAATCTTTCTTTTTCTTTGTCTTTTTTTCTGAGTTGAGGTCTCACTCTGGCACCCAGGCTCGAGTGCATGGCTCACTCAAGGCCTCCACAGCCTTAACCTGATGGGTTTGGGTAATTCTTCCTCTTCAGACTCCTGAATAGCTGGCATCACCATATCTGGCTAATTTGGCTTATTGTTCATACCAGGTCTTGCCAAGTTGCACAGGCTAGTCTTGAATCCTTGGGCTCTCAGCAATTCTCTCACTTCTGCCCCCCAAAGTGCTGGGATTACAGGCATGAGCCATATTGCCTGGTTCCAACCCAATTTTGTGACCTGCTAAATTAAGTTTTGCAAACCTCATTCTTCCCTTTATCCCTTTTTAAACCTAGAACACTTGACAGTCAGTTTTTGTTGTTGTTGATTTTTGGAGTTGAAGTCTCTGTTGCCCAAGCTGGAGTGCAGTTGCACACTCACAGCCACACCATTGTCAACCTGCTGGATTCCAGTGATCCTTCCACTTCAGCCTTCCAAGTAGCTGGAAGTACAGCCATGTGCTACTACACCTGGCTAATTTTTTATTTATTTATTGTATAGACGAGGTATGGCCAAGGTGCCCAGGCAGCTCTCAAACCCATGGGCTCAGGTGATCCACTCACATCAACCTCCCAAAATGCTGGGATTGCAGACTGAGCCACTGAGCCCGGCTGATAATCACTCTTAAGAGCCTCTGCATAATATCTGGTCCCATCTACAAACTGTGTTTATTAAGCCTTTTCATCAATTCTAACTGAATTAGTGATTACATATATTTTACTGGCCAGGCTTTGTGGCTTACACCTGTAATCCCAGCATTTTGGAGGCTAAGTCAGGAGAATCACTTGAGCCCACGAGTTTGAGACCAACCTAGGCAACAGGGTGAGACTTTGTCTCTACAAAAACTAAAAAAAAAAATTAGCTGGGCATAGTAGTGTGTGCCTGTAGTTCCAGCTACTCGGGAGGTTGAGATGGGAGGATCACCTGAGCCCAGGAGTTTGAGGTTGCAATGAGCTGTGATCCTGCCACTGCACTCCAGCCTGGGTGATAGATTGCGATCCCATTTCACAGTAAATGAAATGGTAAACTGAGGCAAGATAGGCCAGTGCTGTGGGATAACACAGAAATTTGAGACAGAAAAGCCAAAGAGCTTATTATCCATGTTTCACAGATAGAAAGGGGCCTTTGTCCAGGGGTTTGGATACAAGTGTTTTTAAGGTCAAAGCTTTTATTGGGCCATAGGGAATAGGTACAAGTTTTCCCTTCAGCTGTGTTCTTAAGTGTTTACAAGATCATTCAGATGCCTTGAGGTTGTTAGCGCAAACTGTATCTTGTGACTTCAGGCAGGATACTGTGGGCAGTCATGAAAAGTTGATCACAATAGATTGTCAGGTCAGCCTGACTTCATATACCTGGAAAACAAATGCTTGGAAAGCAATAGCCAAGAGATTACAAACAATTCTCAATATTATCCAACCAATTAGTTCTGTGAGCTAATGATCAAAGAAAGGCTGAAACAAGCTGCTGCTTTAAGCATGACTAAGCTGGACAGACTTTAGTGTTCTCCAGCCTTTTTTTTTTTTTTTAAGTTTTTAGTATTTTACTTGGAGTCTCACTCTGTTGACCAGGCTTGCAGTGGCACATTCATGGCCACCATAGCCTCGACTACTGGGCACAGGTGATTCATCAGGCTCACCCTTCCAAGTTGCTGGAACTACAGTGGTGTGCCACCATACCTGGCTAATATTTTGATTTTATTGTAGAGACGAGTTCTGCCCAAATTCTCCAAACTGGTCTCAAGCACTTGGACTTGGGCAATCCTCTCACCTTGGCCTTCCAAAGTGCTAGGAGAACAGATGAGAGACAACACTCTTAGCCCCTTTTAAAATTTAGTTTTAAAATATCCACTTTAGAGGGTGAGTTAGAAGGCAGAGGTAAAAGGACTGCCTGAGACCGGGGTTTGAGACCAGCCTGAGCAACTTGGTGAGACCTCATCTCTACAATAAAAAAAGGGCAGGCATGGTAGTACACACCTGCAATTTCAGCTAGTTGGAAGGCTGAAGCAGAAGGATCACCTGAGCCCAGCATACTGGGGCTGCAGTGGCCATGAGCATACCACTGCACTCCAGCCTGGGCAACAGACTGAGACTGTAACTAAAAACAAATTAAAGAATTATGATTCAATTTTTTGATGTAAATTCCAGTCCAATCTTTCCTTCCTTCCGTCTTTCTTTCTTACTTTCTTTCTTTCTTTCTTTCTTTCTTTCTTTCTTTCTTTCTTTCTTTCTTTTTCTTTCTTTCTTTCTTTTTTCTTTCTTTCTTTTTCTCTTTCTTTTCTGAGTTGGTGTCTCTCTCTGTCACCCAGTTTGGAGG
>NW_007028565.1:0-607 GCF_000164805.1 Carlito syrichta | reverse complement strand
GAGAAGACACCCCTATAGCCAGCTGGGGGCAGACAACAACCCAAAAGTCCAACATCTTTATTGGCTAGTTCTTACTCTCTAGGGAGAGTAAGGCTGATGGGTCCAGCTTTGGGACAGCAAACGCCTTGTATATTAATTAAGCAGAAAAAAAATTAGACATGATAGTCTTAGGTTCGAAATCACCAAGTTGCAAAGAATCAAGGAGTTGCATTGACATGGATGAAAACGGTTGTAACAAACAACAGTAACAGCACCACTTATGAAATGCCTTCTGCGTACTAGGGGCTGTATGTGTGTTAAATGGCGCATGAGATGGATGACAGGCTCTCTCAAAGATGAGGAAGTCCGAAAAGAGCATTTCAATAATCACCCCCTTCATACACAGCTACAGATTTTTCGCAAGGCCTGAATTCGGAGATGGTCAAGATGCTGGCTGAAAATAAGGTAATTAACACACATCCACGCGGATATACAAAGAAACAAACACAAAACCACACATCCACACGACAAGCGGGTTACTGGAATGTTACAAGTGCACAGCATGAAGATGCCACAGTCTGCTAAGATAACACAGGAAAGTGGGAACTGACGCTGACACCCTTCCCCC
>NW_007028564.1:0-734 GCF_000164805.1 Carlito syrichta | reverse complement strand
ACGTACCTACCTCTTACCTCTATTCAACCAATTTGATAGATATTTGTGAAATACATACTATAGACCAGAGCTCATAATGACTGATGGACAAAGCAAATGGTGTTCTCCCTACAGGGACTTCATTTCAGTTACCTTTGGTGCATAGTAAATTGCCACAAAACTTAGTCCTGGTTAACAATGGTAGCCTTCTTGAATCTTGTGACTTCTGTAGTTGAGAAAGTCAGGAAGGCCCCAACTGGGCAACTAGCTTGTTGTCTTCATGGGTGGTAGTTAAATGGTGGCTGAAGCTGGAACTGCAAAGGAGGGAATATGGAGCATGTGTTAGCTGCCAAGCATCTCTCTCTTTTAATGTGGTCTCAAGCCTTTCCATGTGGTTTCTCTGCATAGGCTAGTTTGAGTTTTCTCATTGCATGGCATCCACAGGATAGTCTGTTTGCTTATGTGGCAGCTGCAGACTTCAGTAGTGAGAATTCCAGAAGACAAGGCAGAAGCCTGCAGGACGCAGTCTTGGAAGTCACCCAGTGTCACTTCTACTGCATTTTCTTACCTCTAAGTGAGTCACTAGCTAGCCTGCCCAGATTTAAAGGCAGGGGAGTTAGGCTCTCTCTCATGATGGGTGATTTCAGGTTCTAGAAAAGTATATGGGATTGGCGATGTTGAGCCATTTTTGGAAAGACACGACCCTAGCACTTACCATACATTTAGCACTCACCCTACTTTGATGCAAATCCATT
>NW_007028563.1:0-761 GCF_000164805.1 Carlito syrichta | reverse complement strand
CGTGAAAAAGTTGACCGGTGAGGTGACTTAACTTGTAGCTGGCGAATGACCCAACATGTGAGCTGCCTTAACTAGTTGGCCAGCAAGTGAGGAGACCAGTGAGCTGATTAAACTAGTCAGCTGGCGAGCAAGCTGACTAAATAGCTGACCTGTTGGCCTGCGAGCGAGCCAACAACTTATTTGACCAGTTGGCTTGCGAGTGAGCCGACTATTTTGCTGATCGGTTTGCAGGCCAGTGAGCCCACTAATTAGCTGACCTGATGGAAAGCGAACGAGCACACTAGTTATTTGATCAGATAGTTGAGTTGCTAGCTGACTAGTTAACTAAGTAACTAACTGATTTGCTAGCTGACTTAACTAGCTCGCTGACTAGCTAGCTGACTATCTAGCTGACATAACTAGCTAGCAAACAAGAGATCTAACTCTCTAGCTTGCTGACTTCACTTGCTAGCTGAATAGTTAACTGACCTGCTAGCTTACTTAACTAGCTAACTGGCTATACAGCTGAATTAACTAGCTCACTAGCTACTTTGCTGGATAACTGGTTAGCCAGCTGACTTAACGAGCTAGTTAACTGGTTTTCTATACAACTAGCCACCTGGCTTAACTAGCTAGTGGGCTGACCAGGTGGATAGCCAACCAGCTAAGATAGCCATCCAGATGGCTGAACAGTCAGATAGCCAGCTGGATTAACTATCCAACCACCCTACTGTTCAGCCAGCTAGTCAGCTGGCTTAACTAGCGGGCCACCTCATAACCAG
>NW_007028562.1:0-783 GCF_000164805.1 Carlito syrichta | reverse complement strand
AAAATAAAAATGAGCAAACTAATTAGGTGAAAGTTTTGATAGATAGATGACTAGGCTAAAGCACAAATTATAATTTCAAAACTAGTGTTAATAACAGGATCTATTTTTTTAATTAAGGAAATTGAGTATTTTTGTACAGAAAGGATACAAAGCAAAGTGTATAACAATTGATATGAGACAAGATAATGTAGAAGATCTGGGAAGAAAGAATTAACATGTCATTCAAAGTAGAAAATATATGTTTTAGTGAATATTTGAAATATTGCAATTATTTGCTAACTGGCAGACCTGAGCTGAGTAAAATCAGCAAAATATACTTAAATAAAATAAAATAAATCAGATCTTCAGTAAAATGCTGTCAAGCCAAATAGCACTTCACAATATTAATACAATCACTGGTGCTACCATAACAATAACCAACAAGATGTGTGCTTCTTAGCACAACAGCTTTCAATTGGTAATAGTACTTAATAACTGTGTGTGTATGTGTGTATGCACATTTGTGTGTGTGTGTGTGTGTGTGTGTGTGTGTGTGTGTGTGTGTGTGTGAGAGCAGAGGTTGTTTTAAAAAATACTGAATTTGTTTTAATGACCAGCATCACTTTTCTTCACTTAAATAAAAAAAAAGAAAAGAAAAATCAAACACAAAAACTACATCACAATATGTGATCCCAAAAAAGAAAAATCTGACATGTAATTAGCCTTATGCAATTTGGTTTTCACATGTGGGTCTAATAAAATCCAAAAAGAACCAAATGTTAATACAGACCAACAGTGCAGTCC
>NW_007028561.1:0-1470 GCF_000164805.1 Carlito syrichta | reverse complement strand
GGTCTCCGAGAGAGCATTGAGAGTAGGTGGCACACGGCCATGACCTATCCCCACCCCGAGCTGTACATGACGAAAGGTCTGCTTGGTTGAGTGTGGCCGAGAAGATGATGCTGTGTCTCCCCTCAGCTCCCAGACCGGAGAGTCAGTGTCTTCTTCCTTCCAGCTCTGAGTCATGGAGGCTCCGTTCCTGGCAAGTGAGTCCCAGAGGCTGGGGCTTCCTTCCGCCATCTGTTGCCCACTCACAGGATTGGAGCTCTGTGCAGGGCCGGGCAGGCCGGGACAGTGGGGTTCAGATTGTCTTCACGCTGCTTTTCTTGTAGAGCAGAGGTTACATGCTGGTGGCGATCACCCGTTAGGACCCGGACACCTGGCCTCACTCAGCACCCACCCCTGAAGCATGGATGTCACTCCAAGAGAAGTGGGTCTCTGTCCTTCCCGTTGGCTCCCGCGCATGGGTTTGGAGAAGGTTTTCCTCGCAGTAGAGGCACTGTCTATGATCACAGCACTCTGAAATTCTCACTCACAGGTCTGGCTACTTTTCAAGGAGACTCTGTGGCAAGAACAAATGCCAGGGTGCTCTCCGCAAAGTTGAGTGGTGAATGTTGGTGGTGAGAAGTAAAGGAAACTCATAGAACCCTAAGGGAAGCAAGCTAATCGTTGGCTATGGACAGCTAGGAAGCGTATCCCCGCATCAAAGCACACTTCATTGTGGACCAAAACCACTCCCGCTAAGGGTAGGCCAGGCATGGAATCTCCCACCTGTCATCCAGCACTTTTGGCGGACTGAGGACGGAAGATTGCTGGAGCCCAGGAGTTGAAACATGACTGTGTAACATCAGGCAGCATCATCTCTATCTCCAAAATGTCATCAATGAGCTGGGCTTGGAGACATAGGCTTTTCGTTGCAGCCGCTTGGGAGGATTGCCTGAGCCCCGGAGGTCTACCCTGTGGTCAGGTGTGATTGTACCACTCTAGTACCGTCTGGGCATCAGAGTGAGGCCCTGACTCATAGAGAAACGCAACCCACAGATGCGGAAAACATATTTGCGAATGTACATCTGACAAGGGATGATCAGCTCGGAACTACAAGGAACTGCCACTTGCCGACAAGAAAAAAGCAAACAGCCTCATTTCACAGTGAGCAAAAGATATGAACAGACCCATCTCAACAGCAGACATACAAGCAGCCACCAAAGACATTGGAAAAAGCTCAGCCTCATTTGTCATCCGAAAATGCAAGTGAAAACGACCTTGAGGAGTCACCAATTTTCAGTCAGGATGGCTATCATCAATCATTCCCAAAACAACAGATGCTGGCGTGGAAATGACACAAAGGGAACACTTCTACACTGCTCGTGGGAGTGTAAACTCGGACCAGCTCTGTGGATAAGCATTTGGTGATTCCTAAACGATCTAAAAATCGACCCTGCCATCCTCCTACTGGGAACATACCAGGAAGAACGAAATCCC
>NW_007028560.1:0-842 GCF_000164805.1 Carlito syrichta | reverse complement strand
GGTTTTGAGAAACATTTGGTTTCCTACATGCAGCCATGTGAATGTACGTTATTCATATTTCGTCATTTTCTGATGACTCTCAAATATGTTTTTGAAACTCGTGGATGAACATTTGTATGGTTTTGAGAACGTAGCTCTGAAACTATGATGTCATAACTATTATAGTCCATCTCTTTTCTTTACATAGGGGATGATTTCTCTCAAATGTATTCCTAAGATTGCAGTTTCTATACTGTAGGCTGTTAGCACATGAACAGCTAACCCCACAGTGTTTCACAATTGTAAAGCCTAACTCACACTTCTAACAGTATAAACATACGCAATGCCTCTTTCTTCATGATTTTTCCAACATTATTCATGTTTCATTTTTCAAAGTTTTTTAAAATTTTATTTTGTGGTTTGATTGTTAGAGTCAGAGTCTAACTCTGTCGCACAGAGTAGACGGTCACAGACACTGCGGCCTCCAACTCCTGGGCTCGGGCGACTCTTCCAGCTCAGCCTTCCAAGTGTCTGGAACTTTGTTGAGCTCAGGGAGAAACAAACTGAAGGTGGATCACAGGGAGGAGAGTTTGATGGCACCTTTTTTTCCAAGTTGATGGGCGGGTGTCAGGCAGGCCTGTTAGCGTCCTCTTGAGCCACAGCGCCATCGTGAGGAAATAGTTTCATCGATGAGTCGGACAGACCTTTGCCTGCCCTAGCCTTTGAGGAAGCAAGGGTTGAACAGAACTGGCAGGACCCAGAGCAAGATGCAGAAATCTGGGGAATTTCTGAGGACTGAGGGATCGAGACCGAGTCAGCAGCTTCAAAGGAGGTCTCCGCACAGACAGGAGGGGGAAAGGGTT
>NW_007028559.1:0-740 GCF_000164805.1 Carlito syrichta | reverse complement strand
TAATGCCAGAAACCTAGCTGTGTGCTTTTAAAATGCAAAATAAATAAGTTCTACTTACTTGAGTTATAAAATCAATTTTTTATTCTGGAAAACAGCCAGAGTTTCCATTTCAGGTACATTGTGGAAATGTAGCAGGAAAAACAGATTGTGACACTGAGACTATTATAGGAAGTGGCACTTCACTACGCTGGCTAGCTCAGCGGGCCGAGAATTTCATGCATCCAAATCAAGCTCGAGCACACCAGAACAGGAGACGTGGGGTCTTATACCCTCATTTAGGTAATGGAGGGGGGTCGTGTTGAGTGATTAAATACTTCCTTTGGAATCTTACAAGGTTGTACTCAGCAAAATCAGATTTTTCAAAGAACAAATGGTTTCCAGAAACTGCAGGCTTGTAAACTGTCAACTTCAGAAGGGGGGTTTTTGGATAAGTCTGTGAATTAGCCACTCTTTTTGCATATCCATTAAATGGCTATTCTTTGGGCTATTTGGCCTTTACCAAAAAAAACCTGCCTGGCGCCCGGGTGTCTTTAAAGTTGCAACTTGCCTTGCAAAAGAAAATACCTTTACCTGCTATCAACTCCTTTCCTGCCCTGGGCTAGTGATTGCCATGAAGCCAACTGCTAATCCTGAACCAGCTACTTGTTTCTGTGTTTATTCATTCAATCATACTAGAAATATATTTGAACATTTGCTGCATCTGCCACAGAAATACCCAAGTAATTATGAGTATGTCTTCA
>NW_007028558.1:0-907 GCF_000164805.1 Carlito syrichta | reverse complement strand
TCATGAGCTGCACTTGATCGATTAGAGTGCTAGAAGAAAGTGATTGGCAGTAGTAGAAAACTGTTTTGGGGTAGGGGTGGGATTGGCTGTGGAGTTATATTGTTAAGGGAGGGAGGGGCAGACCTCACCATCCAGGGACCATGCCTAATCAATGTTTGAATATCTAACTCTGAATTGTACCCCATATTGTGCAACAATTAAAATAAAATAAATAGGACAATAAAAGCTGTAAAACGTGCAACTGACTGTATTTGCTTTCTTCTATTTTTTTTTTTTTTAACTTTTTTCCTGTAAAGATAGTTGCAGTCCAGGGTTGGGGATAGAAATGTTCCTTTTGAGGGGATTGATTTCTAAGAAGGGCGCACGACTCCCATTATAACTTCCTTTCCTATTAATACGTGAGAGGCCATTGTACATTTGGTTTCTACTTTGACACTACTACATTTCTCACATAAATGCTGAATGATTTATTCTGCACAAATTGAAACGTGTTGAGATTCCAGACGTGTATCATCCTAAGTCAACTTCACATTGAGGGTCAGAGTACCTATGGTGGCTATTCAGAAGACGGAATGCATAATAAATCTTAACGATTTCAGAAGAAAAACTGTAGAATAATTTAACATATCTTTTCCCTTTCTTAAAACTTTTGTACATATTCTTGGGACACGCTGTGTTTTCTGCTGGTGAATTTTAATTTAAACTTACAGATATGCAACCCCTACTCAAAAGGTTCCCCTGCCTATTTGAAGGAAATATAAAATGATATTTCCCTTGTATTTTAAACCAATTTCTATTTTTCAAATTGTATTTCCACTGAATCCCCGAGGATTTTCTCTACCTAAGACATAATGGTGTACTCTGCAACAATGTCTCGGATTAATGTGATACTTTTTACCGACAAGCC
>NW_007028557.1:0-705 GCF_000164805.1 Carlito syrichta | reverse complement strand
GAAGCCTTGTGACCTCCCACACCAAAGTGGGGTCTGTCATTGAGGGGATGGGGCTGGAGGGTACCCATCCTGGGGGAATCTCATATGTGGGGGGGGCAGGGGGGAAAGGACTGAGGGAAGAAAGTTTGCAGGAGAATGAATTTCGTTGTTGGCTTAGATATCTCTCTTTCTTTCTTTCTCTCTTTCTTTCTATCTTTCGTTCAGTCTATCTGTCTATCTTTCTTTCTTTTCCTCTCTCTCTCTTTGTTCCCTCACTAGGTAGTCCTTGCTGCTCTCAAACCCCCCATCTTGGGCCTTCCTCTCGACCTTGTCCTCCCAAACTGCTACAATCACAGGCTTTCCATTTGGTCAACATCCTGGTCTTCCTTCCTGGTCTTGAAATCTGGACCTGAGGCGATCCTCCTGCCAAGGTCTGCCCTCATCCCAGGTTATCTGGGTTTTGCTTGGGGTCAAGGTTGGGGCTTGCTATGGTGTCCAGCCTGGTATCAGCTCCCTGTCTCTGGCCATCTTCCCATCTCAGCCTCCCTGAGTGTCGAGGAGATAGGCGTGAGTAGCCCGGCCACCCCCCCAATGCTTTGAGATACATGCACTCCTGTTCCCTGAGGGGGCCCCAGGGAGGAGTGATCGGGTGCACCCTGGGGAGCATGGCAGGCGGGGGAGTGGGGGGTCCTGCAGAGACATGCACCTACCCTAGGCGCTCACTCT
>NW_007028556.1:0-1308 GCF_000164805.1 Carlito syrichta | reverse complement strand
CGTGTGAGACGCCCGTGTCAGAAGAGAAAACCTTTCAGCATTCTCCGCTGAATGAAGCATGCTTGGCTACCCATGGCTGTGGAGATCTGGATCCAGTCAGTGCAGCAGCTGAATTTGCACTCTGGTCACCAAATGCTCCCCGCCTAGTATAGTGCATATACAGGAGAGCTCTGAGAATCAGGGAGGAGAGCAGGCTCAAAGCCAGTGTATACAGACTGCCAATGAAGTGCAGTGCAGCGCAGGCTTCAATAGCGTGTCCCCAGGAAGACCCAGCTTCACCCCCAGTGTAACAGAGGCTCTCCGTGCTTACTCAGCAATGAAAACGGCACAGCCTTGGTAGTCCTTATTAGGTTTAAACGCCATAGGGAAAAACAACTTAGAATTCTCCCCATCCACACATAATGCTCTCCGGCTCGTGGAGCACTTGTGTCACTCATTGCGGCACTATGTCTTGCAGATTTCTCTCCGTGAAACCCGGAGGTTTCACGCTCGTACGCAAAGGCCCTCTATGGAAAGGAACACAAATCAAGGGGAAAGAGTGAGAATGAGGTATTACAGCAGGCGGCAATTAAGAATAATAGTCACAGCAAAGAGGTGACACTGCAGCACACATTGGGCACAGACTTAAGCCAGGAAGGTGCCCGTGCACCCCAGGCCTAAGAAAGGCCACTCCGACCAGCAATCCACAGTCTCATTGCTTTCCCTGACAGGAGAAGGTGTCAAGAAAGAGCAATTCAGAATTCCCCCGGGTCACACATAATGCCTTCCCACAAGTAACTGTGAATGTCTCAGATCCCTCATTGTGGCACAGGGGAGATGAGCATTCCCGCATGGGAGAGGTTGACAAGCCGCACGCCAAAGCAGTCACCCTGTAGAGCGTAAGATACACGAAAGGGAACAAGTGGGAAGGAGGAATGACAGCACGCACACTCAGTGCCAGAACCTCACAGTGCAGCACACTTCTCACACAGCGCTTTCCAAGGGAGACGGACATTCAAAACAAGCACCACCAAGGCAGTCAGCTCTTTTCCGTCAATGCGTTTGGCAGAGCAATTGTGTATCCTCCCACACAAAAATTTGAAAGGGAGAAACATTTCAGAATGCACCCAGGGAATTCACCAAGTAATGCCTTCTTGCTCCACTGTGGGGTTCCCATCGCCCCCTGGGTGGCAGCGTAGAGCTGCACATGGGCAAAAGCGTGTCCCATGAGAGAACTCTTAGTTTCAAACAGAGGCGCTCTGCACAGGCCGAAGTCCCAATGAGAAGAAAAACCGCGAGACTCAGACTCATGTGTTGCAGCATGCACCA
>NW_007028555.1:1822-3165 GCF_000164805.1 Carlito syrichta | reverse complement strand
TTCGCCATTCATGACATCAGCCTCAGAACGGTGACATCATAATGGGCGGGACCTTGACAACTGAGCAAGCCTTCAGTATCAAGGATTTATGTACAGCGCTCTGACAAAAGCGGAAGACATGGTGGATTTTCATTCCCAAGAATTGAAGGAAGCAAGGTGTTCACACCTATCCGAAAACGTCTGCAGGGGTAAGTGGCCATTCAAGAATCCACTGGGCAATGTAGGCTTTTTGTTTTCACGCAGAAGTTATTGAGAGGACAGAGAAGCTCCCACAGTGGGAGGTCCCTGAGGGGGTTCCCCACGATGTAGTCTTTCATTACTATGGTCACAGAGACTTGTTGGAGCTTGGTCTTAGCACAACCTAATAATATTTCATCACTTTCTCTGGTTTAGACACTTCTGCATGTTTTTCATTTTATTTTCCAGCCTTTGAGCCGTTTGTCTCTTAGGATTTGAACCCCGCTTCACTAACATCAAAGTCAGTTTTCTAGAATTTTCGATTATCTAAATTTTTATATGAATGAGGAGCCCAAATTCTTCTTTCTAAATCTCCATGTTATTTTGGTTTCTAAAAATAGGTCTCCCAGTGGTCTCTTTTTGTGTGTGTGCATGATATTCAAGGCTTGTCGGTAAAAAGTATCACATTAATCCGAGACATTGTTGCAGAGTACACCATTATGTCTTAGGTAGAGAAAATCCTCGGGGATTCAGTGGAAATACACTTTGGAAAATAGAAATTGGTTTAAAATTCAAGGGAAATATCATTTTATATTTCCTTCAAATAGGCAGGGGAACCTTTTGAGTAGGGGTTGCATATCTGTAAGTTTAAATTAAAATTCACCAGCAGAAAACACAGCGTGTCCCAAGAATATGTACAAAAGTTTTAAGAAAGGGAAAAGATATGTTAAATTATTCTATAGTTTTTCTTCTGAAATCGTTAAGATTTATTATGCATTCCGTCTTCTGAGTAGCCACCATAGGTACTCTGATCCTCAATGTGAAGTTGACTTAGGATGACACACGTCTGGAATCTCAACACGTTGTGCAGAATAAATCATTCAGCATTTATGTGAGAAATGTAGTAGTGTGAAAGTAGAAACCAAATGTACAATGGCCTCTCACGTATTAATAGGAAAGGAAGTTATAATGGGAGTCGTGCGCCCTTCTTAGAAATCAATCCCTTCAAAAGGAACATTTCTATCCCCAACCCTGGACTGCAACTATCTTCACAGGAAAAAAGTTAAAAAAATAAAAAATAGAAGAAGCAAATACAGTCAGTTGCACGTTTTACAGCTTTTATTGTCGTATTTATTTTATTTTAATTGTTGCCACAATATGGGGTA
>NW_007028555.1:0-731 GCF_000164805.1 Carlito syrichta | reverse complement strand
GTTCTGTGATGATTATAATTTGGTGTTTTACGTTTAGGTCTTGATCCATTGAGAGTTAATGTGTATGGTGATAGTGAGGGGTCCTGTATGAATCTTGTTCATGTAGTCAGACTTTTCCCAGCAACATGTACTGAATAGGTTCTCCATTCCCCAGTGGGTCCTGGAGGTTCCTTCATAGATGAGTTGGGTGAGAATTTGAGGATTTCACTCTCTGTCCTGAGCCATCAGCCTGTGGACCTTTTCCAGTACCAATACCAGGCTGTTTGGCTTATTGTAAAATTATACTAAAGTTTCAATTGCGGAAAGTGATAGTTCCTGCTTTGTATCTTTTGATAAGGATTCTTTCGGCTCTTCATGATTGTTTTAAATTTCAGATGAATTCGCTATTGTAATTTCCAGGTCTGAGAAGAGTGATGTTAACTTCTTGGTTTTTTCCCTGTTTCACTCGTTGGCCTAAACGGCTAATTTTTCAATGAAAAGATGTGAGCAAAGTCAGGAAAGCAAGCATGTCAGCTTGCATTCATGACATCAGCCTCAGAACGGTGACATCATAATGGGCGGGACCTTGACGACTGAGCAAGCCTTCAGTATCAAGGATTTATGTACAGCGCTCTGACAAAAGCGGAAGACATGGTGGATTTTCATTCCCAAGAATTGAAGGAAGCAAGGTGTTCACACCTATCCAAAAACGTCTGCAGGGGTAAGTGGCCATTCAAGAATCCACTGGGCAA
>NW_007028554.1:0-643 GCF_000164805.1 Carlito syrichta | reverse complement strand
GCACCCTAAGGCAAGGTCCGTTCTGAAACGAGAGACACAAACTGGGGAACATATATTTATAATTACCGGAGTCTGGTCCGTGGGTTCGGGCGCCATAGCTGTCGGTGACCTGCACTGACCAGGGAAGGGTTAGGACCACACCGGTGAATCAGAACGGAGAGAAGAAAACTACTCGGAGGCAGCTCTTCTGGGAACAGTCTGGCCAAGACTGAAGCCGATTTTATTCAAACCTTTTCCAACTTATATACCATTTTCTATACCCTCCAGCAATGTGATAATCACTCACTGGGGGCGTACAAGTTTCGTGCTTTACAAACTATGCATCACAAGACCACCACGAGATCTGCAATTTCCAAGCAAACAATTCAAATTCCATGATGCCTGCCGTGCTTACATCAAGGTCACAGGTGCACAATTTCAATACAAATCGTTCAAAGTATTTTCCATAATGTTCAACGAATCATTCATATTATACTCTTTGCTCTATACCCTGATTAATACAAAAAACTTTCCTGAGTTAACTCTAGGTTCAATCCAAGTTCACTGATTCCCAATATTTTTAACAATTAATATTATCAACTTAACACTATACTATTAACCTATTACAATTTAACATAACGCCTTATAACTCAGTAAAACTTAT
>NW_007028553.1:0-1152 GCF_000164805.1 Carlito syrichta | reverse complement strand
TTTATTAAAATAGAATGAGAATTATAGTGTTATGATTTTAAAAATCATACGTCAATGATAATTATAAGATTTAATGATAGATTAAGATTTAGCTTAATAAGTTATAGCATAGTATTAAAGTCCAATCACTAAAACATATAAAAATTGAAGTTTAGATTTATGAAACTCATATAAGTCATGGTAAGGAATAAGTTTTGAATTAATTTTTATAGAATTACAGGGACTATGTTGAATCATAAAAGGTTAATGGAATAAATAAAAATTAATTCATTTAAGTAAACTTATAGATTATAGTATAGTGTTAAGTTTATAATATCAATCGTTAAAAAATATTAGGAGTCAGTTAACTTGGATTGAACCTAGAGTTAACTTAGAAAGTTTTTGTATTAATCAGGGTTTAGAAAAAAGAGTATAATATGAATGATTTATTGAACACTATGGAAGACACTTTGAACGAACTTTATTGAAATTGTGCACCTGTGACCTTGATGTGAATTTTGTGAAGCACGTCAGGCATCATGGAGTTCGAATTGCTTCCTTGGAACTTGCAAGTCTCGTGATGGTCTTGTGATGCATAGTTTGTAAAGCACGATATACATCATGGAATTTGTACGCCCCAGCAAGTAATTATCACACTACTGGAAGGTATAGAAAATGGTATGTAATTTGGAAGGAGTCTGAATAAAATTTGGACTCAGTCCTGATCAGACTGATCCCAGAAGAACTGCCTCCGAGTGATCTCTTCTCTCCATCTTGACTCTCTGGTGTGGGTTCTAACCCTCCCTCCTAGGTCGCAGCTGGTACTTCGACAGCTTTGGCACCCGAACCCAGGGATCTGACTCCGGCAATTGTATATATATGTCCCCCGTTTGTTCATTATCTCATTTCAGGACGGACCTTGCCTTAGGGTGCTGCAGCCCCCCCGGAGTGCACAGGTTGATAGGCAAGCAGATTGGTTGTATAGTGTCGCTGACGGACTGCACGACTTGTTATCGCCATAAAGAGTGATTCAGTATTTGTAGAGATATTGCTGTATATTGTGTATATTGGTGTTTTTACAACTATGGGAAACTGCAGCTCCAAAGAAAGGCAAACCTATATTTGAATCATGTCTAAAGCATTAAAACATAAAGTTGTTAAGGTAAGCTAAGA
>NW_007028552.1:0-730 GCF_000164805.1 Carlito syrichta | reverse complement strand
TTTATTTTTTAAAATTTCTATTAAAGAAATAAACAAATAACTTGTAAGAAGCCTGCTAGATAAACCAGAAAATAATGTGACATTTATATAAAGACATGTTATGGACTTCTCTAATTTTGGGGGAATACTCTTTTCAGCATATGAGAATAAAAGCTAAATTCTAAATACCTACTTTGTTTTGTGTATTTTTACTTGTACTTAGGAATAAACTGGGTTAGTTAGGCAAGGGTTTGGAGCAATCAGTACCATGAGATAGTATCTTGGAGCACTCTGCTGGATGGAGCCCACAGTAATATACCTGGTCTGAGATCTAGAGGTGTCAACTAAGAAGGACAGTCCTGAATTAAGTGGCGATAGAACACCTGTGATAAAGGCAAGTTGAGTTTTCCAGATATCAAATATTTAAATTACAGATTATCTGTTATAAATGCAGTCACCTTCAAAAACCCTCCTGCCCTTTCCCAGTGGCTCCATTTCTCACGTGGATCTTCCCCAGCCAGCAGACTTGACCAACTACCCTAAGTATAGTAGATATGTATAAAGTTTGCTCTGAAATAAAATCTACTTCTACATCCAGGCAAGTAATGACTTTATACTTGCCCTCCACTGTAATTTTGTTAGATTGTGGCTCTAGTCAGCTTTTTGTATAATTTTTTTTTGAGTTGGAGTCTCACTCTGTCACCCAGACTGCAGTGCAGTGGCCGCTCCCGGCCACCACAGCCTCTACCTG
>NW_007028551.1:0-694 GCF_000164805.1 Carlito syrichta | reverse complement strand
CTCATCTCTACAATAAATCAAAAAAATTAGCTGGACATGGTAGTGCATGCCTGTAGTTCCAGCTACTTGGAAGGCTGAGGTGGAAGGATTGCCGGAGCCCAGCAGGTCAAGGCTACAGTGGCTGGCAGCGGCCACTGCACTCCAGTCTTGGTGACAGAGTGAGACTCCAACGCAAAAAAAAAAAAATTTAATTATTATATCATTATGAGACATTTATATTTAATTACTTAGCTAAAATTTAATATTAAAATTTTCATCTGTTTAACATGATGTAGGCCTATAATTTTAATTTCTTGTATTATTTTTATTTGGTTTAAAAAATACTGATTATTGTTGCCTTATGAAATTAATCTGGCAGTTTTTGCTTTTCTATTCTCTTGAAAAATTTATATTGCTTATATAATAGCTAATCCTTGGGATCTGGCAGAATTTATCTCTAAAACAATCTGAATATGGGGTTTGTAACTTTTTTAGAGGTGCTTTATTTTCTACTTCTTCAAGCTTTTCTAGGTCTCAAAGTTATTAGTGTGTATTTCACAATATTCTTTTTGAATCTTTGTTATATTCATAGTTTGCTGTAATTTTTTTCTATATTTTATTTATTTGTATATTTTCTTTTTTTTCCCTCTTTGATCAGTTTTGCTGGAGATCTTTTTCTCTTGCTAACATCTGAGCAATGAACAGTAAACTCTAC
>NW_007028550.1:0-728 GCF_000164805.1 Carlito syrichta | reverse complement strand
GGGGATGGTGTCTGGTGCAAAGTAAGCACGACACAAGTGGGATCTGTTTTATGGTGGTGGAGTGTCTGAATACATTACAATGTATGTCTCCAGCCTCCTTTTGATGAACATTTAGTTCTAATTTCTTACCAGTATATAAATTGGGGCGGGGGACCTTAGAATTCATTTACAAAAATTGTATATTGATTCTTCCCTGTTTACATTTCAGTCACCTTCAAAGTCCTCTCCATTTGATGAATACACCTATCGAGATGCTATTTCCACCGCTCAGAATGGTTTTTGAACTCATCAATTTTGATGCCTTTCAGTGCTTCTGCCGTTTTTTGTTTTACCTCTTCTACATCAGCAAAAGGTTTCCCTTTGAGGACTTTTTTCATCTGGGGAAACAAACAAAAAAAGTTGCTTGGGGTGAGATCAGGGAATAGGGAGGGTGGGCATGGGGGTCATGCTACTTTTGGTCAAAAATTACTGAACACTCAGCGCAGTGTGGGTAGGTGTGCTTGTAAATCCATTATGAAATGGGCAAACGTGTTGAAAGATTCTCAAAAAAAACTCACTTGGGCCAAGCAGCCTCTCTCAACAACACTAGTCAGTACCCTGATGCTGATGGTTCCTAGAACACTTACCTAGCAGGGAAAGCCTGGACTACAAGGGATCCACCCTCCAAAAACAATTCCAGTTTTTTTTTGAGTCCCCTCATACATTCTGGAACATGCCTCCATGTGCAT
>NW_007028549.1:0-1088 GCF_000164805.1 Carlito syrichta | reverse complement strand
ATGAAATAATGTCCTTAAGCTCAGGGTAATATGTGAAAAGACTGTATTGTCACAATTATTTAAGGAAAAAAAATACACATGCATATATGCATATAAGCTTATAATATAATAAAAGTTAGTTTAAAGACCTTAAGAGAAAGTATGGAGTGTGTAACATAACACTTCTGGGAGTTTCAGCCTTACGCAGTCAAACACCACGGCAGTATTCTGAACTGAAGATCTTCTGGGGAGGGGTATCCACACAGAAGGCAAGTACTCATTATTCTAGTTTCTTCTGGAAGTAATATCCTTATTTACCTTATTTTAAACACATATTTAAAGTCATATTTATTTGCTTCTAAATCTCTATTTTCCATGAGATCTTGCTCTTGCTAAGTGGGTTTTTCTCGAGGCATTTTTCAAAAGCATAAACCCCTAAGTTGATGAATAGTATTCTGGTGTGTCATTAAACAAAATGTATGGATACCTTGGGGCCTTTAATAATATAATTTAATGTAATAAAAATAAAGTTTACTGGAAGAATAAAATGAAACAATTAACAAAATCTCCCTAGTCTCCCTCAATTTGCGATTAAAGAACAATGCAATTTTGCCCTTTTAGCAATTATTTCAAACGACCAAACTTGTGAAAATTAAAAAGTGTTATTAATAGAATGGGTCACTTTTTTCACTCACTGGAGCAGGTAAAAGTACACAACATATTAAGTAATATAATTATCTTTTCCTTTTCATTTTGTGCATAACACCAACTAAACACCAAAAATTGGGAGAAAAAACTTTTAAATTAGTTTAAATACATTTAGGGATTATCAGTGTTTTAAAACTATTAAGGATTATTTCATTTCCAACACAACAAATAGCAAGTCACTCAATGACTCCCAAGTAGTATATCGCTAACTAAAAATAAATTACAGAAGCAAACAAGCAGCAGCAGCCATTGGCAAAAACAAAACAAAACAAAAAGAAACAAAAAACTCATCTTAATTTTTTCTTCAATGTTACATTGAAAAGAAACGATCACCAAATAAAATAATAGCATTTATATTCTTGACTTTTTAAAGTTCTTGGACATGAAGACATCTAAATTTG
>NW_007028548.1:0-3298 GCF_000164805.1 Carlito syrichta | reverse complement strand
CGGGGGGTTGAGGCTGGAAGGTGCCGAACTTTAGGGACACACATGTGGGAGGACAAGGGGGTTGAACTGAGCGCAAAAGGTTTGCAGGAGAATGAATTTCTTCCTTCCTTCCTTCCTTCCTTCCTTCCTTCCTTCCTTCCTTCCTTCCTTCCTTCCTTCTTTCTTTCTTTTCTTTCTTCACTAGGTTGCCCAGGCTGCTCTCAAGCCACCCAACTCTGGCCATCCTCTCAGAATGAACCTCCCAAACTCCTGTGGTCACAGGATTTTCATTGGTCTTCCAGCCTGATCTTGAACTCTGGGCCGAAGGTGAACCTCCTGCCGAGACCTGCCCTCACCCAAGGTTTTCTTGGTTTTGCTTGGGATCGAGGTAAGGGCTTGAAATGGTGTTCAGCCTATTCTCGAGCTCCTGGACTCTGGCCTTCTTCCAGACTCGGTCTCCCCAAGTGCCGACGAGACAGGCATGAGTCACCCGGCTGTCCCCACCCACCAGAATTTTTAACAGTCAAGCCGTCACTTTCCCTGAAGATGCCCCTGGTAGGAGCAAGGGGGTCCACCCTGGGGAAAGAGGTGGGAGGAGTGGGAACCCCAGCAGAGACACACCTCTGCATCAGGGGATACCCCTGGGGAGGAATCAGTGGGTGACTGCGGCCATCCTTTCCAGGGTCCTGGGTTATCAGAAGGGAGCAGTTCTCACAGTGGGGCCCTGAAAGGAGAGTGCAGGCTGGGCACAGGGGCTCACGTCTGTCATCTTAGTGCTCTGGGAGGATGAGGCAAGAGGATGGCCTGAGCCCCCGGGTTTGAGACCAGCCCGGGCACCTTGGTGATATCTCATCTCTATAAGAAGCCTATAAAATGAGCCAGCATGGTGACACACGTCTGTCGTTCTGGCCACTTGGTAGGCTGTGGCAGAAGAATCGCTGGGTCCCAGCGGTGGGAGGCCAGGGTGGCTGTGAGCAGGCCCCTGCTCTCTGATCTGGGTGACAGAGTGGGATTCTGACTTCAAATAATAATAATCACCACAACCGCCACAACCACCACCCTGCCACTCAGCAAGAGGATTCACCCACAGGAATGGGAGAGGAAAAGGCACAATCCTGCCTGTAGTTCGTGGGAGGTATCAAAGGTGTTCACTGGGCACATCCATCCTCCACTTTTAGCCATGCTTCCCAGAAGGCCTGCCTCCACCCTCCACATTTATGCCCCACGGCAAAGACACATGTGAGCTCACGGAAAATACTGCCCTGAGTTAGGGGGCCGTCAGGCACCTAGCATTCAAAGCAGTCTGGCAATGCCATGGCCAGTCCATGTTCCGGTTGCCCGGTATGCCACCTTCAGACTGGGGTGGGCCCCTTCCTCTTCTGATCACTTCATCATCCCCAGCCCATGCAGATCTGTCCCTCGGAAGCCATGGACACCTGTCATGGCACACGAGGCAAGCATCTTTTTTGTCACTGGAGTCCCCATTGCCCTAGTTAGGGTGCGGTGGCACAATCCTGGCTCCCAGGGCCTCGACCTCTGATTCTCAGGTGCTCCTCCCGCCTTGGCCCCCTAGCAGCTGGGAGTTCAGGGTCCACCACACCTGACTCAATTTTGGAGACCACTCACTGAGACAAGGTCTTTTCACATTGACCAGGCTGGTCTCTGACCCCTGGATTCAGGCTGTCTCCTGCCTCAGCCTCCTAGGGTGTGGGTCTGTCAGCCATTAGCAATGGTGCCCGGCCATGTCTCACACGTTTTATTGGTGGGTGTGATGCAAAAAACACCCCAGGATGAAGGCCAATGCATCCCATGCAGCCGGGACAGCGGTGGCTATCACACGCCACTCCTGTGTTTGGATTCCTGGAGAGATGAGGTCTTGCTACATGGCCCAGGCTGGTTTCGAACCCCCATGCCTCAGACTCTCAAAGCCACAGCCCGATTGTCTGCCAATCCACCATCTTTCAGAAACTCTATGCCCAAGTCTGGGGCATCCTTCACAAATGATCTCTGTCTGTTCATGATGATGCCAACTCCATACAAAAATGGATGCGCTTCTTTTTTTCCTTTTGTTCTTTGAGTCAGAGTCTCACGCTGTCGCCCAGGCTGGAGAGCAGTGGCTCACTCCTGGTCACCCCAGATCAGCCCGCCAGGCTCTGGAAAGATTTTCCCCAGCCTTCCGAGGAGACAGAATGACAGGCACGTGCCACCACACTTGGCTCATTTTGGATGGAGCGTAGAGATGAAGTCTCGCCACGTTGCTTGGGTGGGTCTCAGTCCATGGGCTGGGGTTGGCTGCTGTTCTCTGCCTCTGGAAGTGCTGGAAATATGAGGCTAAGACCCCGAACTGGCTTCGATCCTTCATCAAAAATGAACCAGAAGGCTTGGTGCAATGACCCACGCCTGGAATCCCAGCACTCTGGGAGCCTGAGGCAGGAGAATGGCTGGAGTCCAAGAGCCCAAGAGCCCAAGGCCAGCCCGAGCCACGCAGGGAGACCCCTTCTCTGCACCTACGCAAACAGGGGATATGAGTCCGACGTGCTCATCGTCCTGGATACTCCAGACCCTGAGGTGGGTGGATCGCTGGAGCCCATGATTTTGAGACAGGTGGGGAATGAGGGTCGTGTTCCTGGGTCCTAGCCTAGGACACAGAGTCAGACGCTGTCTCCAAAAATCATACACATATTCTCCATTGTGCATGCTGTGTTTACAGGGTGACTGACTTTTGAGCCAGGAAAAATGGGATTGGGGGAAGAATGGTTCCCAGGTGAGGGATGTGTCCCTGGCCTTTCTTAGTGAAAGGTCTTTATTACCCAGTCGGCAGGTTGGCCTGCCTGCGGCACATTTCTCAAATCGGAGAGGGGAGCAGGATAGAATGCAACCAGGTAGCCTTGGGAACTCCCACAACAATGTGGGGGCAGGCATTAGTCTGATCTGGGCTGGAAGGTGCGGAGCTGTGGAACCCTCACATGTGGGAAGGATGGGGGAGAAGGTCTGGGGCATTGTGTTTGCAAAAGGATGGATTTCTTTCTTTCTTTCTTTTTCTTCCCTTCTTTCTTTCTTTCTTTCTTTCTTTCTTTCTTTCTTTCTTTCTTTCTTTCTTTCTTTCTTTCTTTCTTTCTTTCTTTCCTTTACTCACTAGGTTGCCCAGGCTGCTCTCAAACTACCCCAACTTGGGCCATCCTCTTGGCCTGGGCCTCCCAAACTGCTGTGATCACAGGCTTTCCATTTGGTCCACATCCTGGTTTCCTGCCTGGTCTTGAAATCTGGGCCACGAGGTGACCCTCGTCTGAGGCCTACACTCACCCAAAGTTTTCTGTGT
>NW_007028547.1:0-1540 GCF_000164805.1 Carlito syrichta | reverse complement strand
AGGATTCATTGATTTTTGAACTTTCCTTCAAGGCACTCTAGAAATGGAGATAACTTACCAACAAAGTGATACACTTTGAAAAAAACAAATACAAGATTCCTAGAAACCCATGTATGTTTTTTTAGAATGTTGACATTCCCTTAACAAGCTTATACATTAGCCTTCTTGAAAAGTTACTTGTTTTGATTTTGGGAGTAATTATCATATATACCTGAGCATTTATATATAGCAGAAGGTAAAATATATGCCATTACTGTAGCTTGCAAATATCTATAGCTTTTACTCTAATGGTTTATGCTATCCCTCTCTGCTGTATTCCCAATGCCACTAGCCAAGACCAAATAGTGTTCCATTAACTCAGCTGATTAAGCTCTACTGTCTAATTTTTTTGCTATAGTATTTCATCACATAATCCATCCTTTGCTTGATTCATGAAAACTCAAATTTGAACACGTCGCCTCTTCCATGGCTCTGCATCACATAGAGAATAAATATGAAATTTTCCAATTAAAAGATCTTTACAATCTGTCATCAGGCTACCTTTTCTAGGGTCTGTGTTGGCCACTGTTCTCTTCCACTTTCCTGGATAGTTTAATTCCTAGCTGCTATGAATTAAGTCCAGGACACACTTTTCACACTGCTCCATCACATTTTTGTATAAGAATAGCAGCCTGTGCTCAGATGCGGAGGTCCAGTCTCCGCTGATCAGGGTCTGAGTTGGGGGGGAGAGAATGAGAAAAGAAAGAGACAGAGAAACAGCAGGATTGGGAGGGTCCTCTCCCAGGTAGCTGAGAGAAAGAGAGAGAACTTTTCAGTTTATCCCACGCCTCTTATACAGGACAAATTTCTCACAAAGGAAGGCCAAACCATACAGGCAGGATATGTTAATATCTGAGTTAAATCACACAAGCAGAGTAAGTATCAATGACTAAACTATGCATATCTTAACATCTATGCTAAGCAAGGCAATCACTTAGGATGAGCAGGTTCCTGGCCAGACTTGGCACCCCTTGGCTATCCACAGAAATGCAACTAAAACATCAGGGAAGACAAGGGAAATGTGGCTTAGTTCCTTGAACATAAGTCAAAGAACACAAACCTTGTCAGCTTGTGTTCTTGGTTTCCTTCACTCAGAATGTTATTTGATTTCAATTCTCTTTAGAGTTAACACAGATGTTGGTCCTCCTATGAAGTATCCTGGTCTATGTTCCTCAGAAACTCTTAATGTTTTGCATGTACCACAGTGATACTACCACATTTTCCTCTTCAACTGTCCTATACCACATAGAAAAAAAGTTTGATATTTGCACAATGTGTCTTGCATCTATTAGGACTAAAGGAATCTTATATTTTCAAAAATAGCTAAAACTAGACTTTCAGGATGGGCTTGGTGGCTCAGCCTGCAATCCCAGGCTGGGGTGAATGAATTGCCTGAGCCCACGGCTTCAAGACCAGTCCAGCCTACTTGGCATGACCTTGTCTCTACAATAAATAAGAAAAAAATAGCCGGGCATGGTAGCATGTGCCTGTAGTTCCAGTT
>NW_007028546.1:0-971 GCF_000164805.1 Carlito syrichta | reverse complement strand
AATGAATTCTTTTCCTTAGTGTGAGCCTCCAAAAATAAAGTCTACCCTGGAATACATGTGTTTCATTGCACCTAATAGTGTCCTAGGGGCCTTAGTCAAGTACTATATTTACATTAATCTGGTATAAGAGACATCTATTTCAACCTGGAATGTATACAAACTTACCACAATCCCTGCTTCTTACTCTTCTTAGTAGAAAATAATGGAGCCACAATAATATTATTATACAATAATAATTAAAATGCTATCAAATATCATTTCTTGTGTATCAGGCACTGTTCATAGCATGAAATTACCACTCTCAAAATAAGAAAATTAAGAACTAGAGGACTTAATTTGTCCTGAATCAAGTGAAAGTGTCAGGATTGAGATGCAAACCAGAGGCTTTTCTGATGCCAGAATGCTGCTTTATTTACCACTAGACGATTTATAAATTTTGGATAGATGAGCTATGAGATTGAGATGAAGCATTTCATCTTCAAAAAGATAAAAGAACTGAGTGTGATGGCTCAAGCCTGCAACCCAGCACTTTGGGAGGCAGAGGCAAGAGAATTGACTGAGCTCAGGGATTTGAGACCAACCTGAGCAACACAGAGAGACTTCATCTCTACAATAAATCAAAATTTAGCCAGGTGTGGTGTCACATGCCTGTGGTTTCAGCTCCCTGGAAGACTGAGGCAGAAGGATTACCTGAATCCAGCAGGTCAAGACTGCAGTGACCATGAGCAATGTGCCACTGCACTCTGGCCTGGATGACAGAGTGAGACTCCAACTAAAAAAAAAAAAAGACAAAAGAAGGGGAAAGCAATGACATTTTGCCCCCCAACTGTGTCATAGACAGGCTGGAAGAGAAAGAAGAAATCTATCTGATGAACAACGTCATATAAAGAATCTTCATTCTTACCCCAAGATCATAGCACTCAGCAGAGGAGGCTAGGAAAATACAAGGAATGCCCTTGAGAATTCTTCTC
>NW_007028545.1:0-420 GCF_000164805.1 Carlito syrichta | reverse complement strand
TTCCATTACTTTTCATTATATTCTATTTCTTTCCATTCCATTCCACTCTTCTTCTTTCGATTCTCTTCCTTTTTCTCTCCATTTCATTCTTTTCCATTCCATTACTCTATATTCCATTTCATCTTTTTATTTTTTATTTTTATTTTATTTTTTTTTTTTGAGTGGAAGTCTCACTCTGTCACCCAGACTGGAGTGCAGTGGCCGCTTCCGGCCACCGCAGCCTCGACCTGCTGGGCTCCGGCGATCCTTCCGCCTCAGCCTTCCGAGTAGCCGGAATTACAGGCATGCGCTACCACGCCCGGCTGATTTTTTGATTTATTGTAGAGATGAGGTCTCGCTGCCCAGGCGGGTCTCGAACCCGCGGGCTCAGGCAATCCACTCACCTCAGCCTCCCAAATGCGCGGGATTACAGGCTGAGCC
>NW_007028544.1:0-778 GCF_000164805.1 Carlito syrichta | reverse complement strand
TTGGTACACTCACAGGCTACTTCACCCAGAAATGGAGCTGATATCTCTGAGGGGGGGTACCTAGAACCTCCCTGGGCGATCAGCAGCTTGGTGCTGGGTGATACGATTCAGCCGGGAGACGAGGCAAGATTCGAGATTCCCGTGCAGTGGGTGGGGGCCATGTATATTGGAGCAGCAGCATCTGGGGCCTGCAATATCCTGCTCTGCATGGGACTGAGGGTCCCTGGGCCTTGGACCCCTGTGGTTGGTGATGGGCAGGAGGGTGGGGGAAGGAAAGTGTTTTTTCTTTTTTACCATGGACAGGAGGCAGATGGATTCACACAATTTGTAGCATAGCCAGCTAGTCTAATAACACACACTTTATTTATCTATTCGTGTGTTTGTTTATCTATTTATCTATATATTTCAAAATAAAGTACTTTCAAAATCAGAGAAGATTGCCAAATTGTCTTTGAAGAAAGCTGAATAAAAACATAAGATATTTCCAGTGATGTTAAAGGTAAAACACAAATATGAATCTTGTAAATCTCATGGCAAAATCAAAGCAGAATGTGATGTGATTGTTTGTGTAAGTTTAGGGAAAAATGAGTGGTAGACCTCCAGCAAATTTAAAATCTTCTCTGTAGTTCTTTTGCCGAATAAGTACTTCACTTGAGAATAGAGAATATTAGGCTTAAGAAGAAATAGCTGTATCCTACTACTTCTGGGCTTAATTGAATAATGTTTTCTCATAGACTCAAGAGGTTTAATCTAGATTAAATGTGAAAAAGTCAGTAGT